>NC_134488.1:49786011-49841746 GCF_040206685.1 Ascaphus truei | reverse complement strand
CAAGAGCAAAGTCTCCATCTTTGCTGATGATACTAAATTGTGTAAGGTAGTAGAATCAGAGCAGGATGTAATTTTGTAATTTCTCTCCAGAAGGACTTGGATGGACTGGAAACTTGGGCTGGTAAATGGCAGATGAGATTTAATACAGATAAATGTAAGGTTATGCATTTGGGAAGCAAGAATAAACAGGCGACTTACACATTAAATGGGGATAAATTGGGGGAATCCTTGATGGAGAAGGATTTAGGAGTGCTTGCAGACAGCAGGCTTAGCAATAGTGCAGTAGCTGCAAAGGCAAACAAGATCTTATCTTGCATTAAACGGGCAATGGATGGAAGCGAAGTAAACATAATTATGCCCCTTTACAAAGCACTAGTAAGACCACACCTTGAATATGGAGTACAATTTTGGGCGCCACTCCTTAGAAAAGACATTATGGAACTAGAGAGAGTGCAGAGAAGAGCCACCAAATTAATAAAGGGGGTGGACAATCTATTTTATGAGGAGAGGCTAGCTAAATTAGATTTATTTACATTAGAAAAGAGGCGTCTAAGAGGGGATATGATAACTATATACAAATATATTCGGGGACAGTACAAGGAGCTTTCAAAAGAACTATTTATCCCAAGGGCAGTACACAAAGGACTCGGGGGCATAACCTAATGTTGGAGGAAAGGAGATTTCACCAGCAACAAAGGAAAGGGTCCTTTACAGTAAGGGCAGTTAAAATGTGGAATTCATTACCCATGGAGACTGTGATGGCAGATACAATAGATTTGTTCAAAAAATGGTTGGACATCTTTTTAGATGGGAACGGTATACAGGGATATACCAAATAAGTAAACATGGGAACGACGCTGATCCAGGGAGTAATCTGATTGCCAATTCTTGGAGTCAGGAAGGAATTTATTTTTCCCCTTATGAGATATCATTGGATGATATGTCACTGGGGTTTTTCTGTTTGCCTTTCTCTGGATCAATAAGTAAGTATAGATATAGGATAAATGATCTATCGTCTAAATTTAACATAGGTTGAACTTGATGGGCGTACTTTTCTTTCAACCTCATCTACTATGTAACTTGTATCTATGTAACTACACAGACTGCATCCCGTTCATATGTAACGTGTGCCAACTACACAGACTGCATCCCGTTCATATGTAACGTGTGCCAATTACACAGGTTGCATCCCGTTCATATGTAACGTGTGCCAACTACAGAAACTGCACCCCATTCCTATGTAACGTGTGCCAACTACACAGAGTGCACCCCGTCCTCTTGTTACGTGTGCTCCAGTATCTCACGGATATAAAATTTTGTTGAATGTCTAGAAGTTCTCTGACAGAATATGGCAAATATCGCTGATGGAATCTTCCCGGTGTGGCTGCAGGTCTCTGGCAAACTCTCTGCATGTTACAGCCGGAGCCGGCATTCTCCCTGCATGTTACAGGCGGAGCCGGCATTCTCCCTGCATGTAACAGCCGGAGCCGGCATTCTCTGGGCATGTTACAGACGGAGCCGGCATTCTCTGGGCATGTTACATCCGGAGACGGCATTCTCTGGGCATGTGACAGCCGGAGCCGGCATTCTCTGGGCATGTTACAGCCGGAGCCGGCATTCTCTGGACATGTTACATCCGGAGCCGGCATTCTCTGGGCATGTGACAGCCGGAGCCGGCATTCTCTGTGCATGTTAAAGCCGGAGCCGGCATTCTCTGGGCATGTTACAGCCTGAGCCGGCATTCTCCCTGCGTGTTACAGACGGAGCCGGCATTCTCTGTGCATGTTACAGCCGGAGCCGGCATTCTCTGGGCATGTTACAGCCGGAGCCGGCATTCTCCCTGCATGTTAAAGCCGGAGCCGGCATTCTCCCTGCGTGTTACAGCCGGGCCGGCTTCCTCCCTGCATGTTACAGGCGGAGCCGGCATTCTCTGTGCATGTTACAGCCGGAGCCGGCATTCTCCCTGCATGTTACAGCCGGAGCCGGCATTCTCCCTGCATGTTACAGGCGGAGCCGGCATTCTCCCTGCATGTTACAGGCGGAGCCGGCATTCTCCCTGCATGTTACAGGCGGAGCCGGCATTCTCCCTGCATGTTACAGGCGGAGCCGGCATTCTCCCTGCATGTTACAGCCGGAGCCGGCATTCTCCGTGCGTGTTACAGCCGGAGCCGGCATTCTCTGTGCATGTTACAGCCGGAGCCGGCATTCTCCCTGTGTGTTGCAGCCGGAGCCGGCATTCTCTGTGCATGTTACAGCCGGAGCCGGCATTCTCCGTGCGTGTTACAGCCGGAGCCGGCATTCTCCCTGCATGTTACAGGCGGAGCCGGCATTCTCTGTGCATGTTACAGCCGGAGCCGGCATTCTCCCTGCATGTAACAGCCGGAGCCGGCATTCTCCCTGCATGTTACAGGCGGAGCCGGCATTCTCTGTGCATGTTACAGCCGGAGCCGGCATTCTCTGTGCATGTTACAGCCGGAGCCGGCATTCTCCCTGCATGTTACAGCCGGAGCCGACATTCTCCGTACGTGTTACAGCCGGAGCCGGCATTCTTCCTGCATATTACAGCCGGAGCCGGCATTCTCCCTGCATGTTACAGGCGGAGCCGGCATTCTCCCTGCATGTTACAGGCGGAGCCGGCATTCTCCCTGCGTGTTACAGCCGGAGCTGGCATTCTCCGTGCGTGTTACAGCCGGAGCCGGCATTCTCTGTGCATGTTACAGCCGGAGCCGACATTCTCCGTACGTGTTACAGCCGGAGCCGGCATTCTTCCTGCATATTACAGCCGGAGCCGGCATTCTCCCTGCATGTTACAGGCGGAGCCGGCATTCTCCCTGCATGTTACAGGCGGAGCCGGCATTCTCCCTGCGTGTTACAGCCGGAGCTGGCATTCTCCGTGCGTGTTACAGCCGGAGCCGGCATTCTCTGTGCATGTTACAGCCGGAGCCGGCATTCTCCCTGCGTGTTACAGCCGGAGCCGGCATTCTCTGTGCATGTTACAGGCGGAGCCGGCATTCTCCCTGCGTGTTACAGCCGGAGCCGGCATTCTCCCTGCGTGTTACAGCCGGAGCCGGCATTCTCTGTGCATGTTACAGCCGGAGCCGGCATTCTCCCTGCGTGTTACAGCCGGAGCCGGCATTCTCCCTGCATGTTACAGCCGGAGCCGGCATTCTCTGTGCATGTTACAGGCGGAGCCGGCATTCTCCCTGCGTGTTACAGCCGGAGCCGGCATTCTCCCTGCATGTTACAGGCGGAGCCGGCATTCTCCCTGCATGTTACAGCCGGAGCCGGCATTCTCTGTGCATGTTACAGGCGGAGCCGACATTCTCCCTGCATGTTACAGGCGGAGCCGGCATTCTCTGTGCATGTTACAGGCGGAGCCGACATTCTCCCTGCATGTTACAGGCGGAGCCGGCATTCTCTGTGCATGTTACAGGCGGAGCCGGCATTCTCCCTGCATGTTACAGCCGGAGTGTGCTTGTGTGTACACTGTAAGATATGTTCCAAGCGTGTAATCTGCTGTCTGCCCAGCATGTTACAATGACCGGCTACTCACGGTGGTCATGGTAACCAGGGGGGATGGTCCCCGCGGCCTCTTCAAGAGCTGCTGCGCATGCAACTGAATGTTGGCCCCTCCATCTGATGCCCGGCGCCCGAGGGGCCCCATCCCGTTCAGCAGCTGCAGGGTAGGGGGCTGAAGCAGGGACTGCTCCTGAGGAGGAAGAGACGGTGAGAGAAAGGAAAGAAACACTTACCCCTTCAACACCCTGGGGACGGCAGGATGCAGGAGTGAGGATACCGTGATTATAATGAGGTAATATAAACGAGCCAGACTGTGAGAGAATAAGAGTCTGCAGTATCTGGATGGGACTTTGTGTGTGTGTATACCCCTACTCACTCTCTGCTTCCACACTCCTCACCCCTCCCAATACTTCTCACTATACCCCTACTCACTCTCTGCTCCCCCACTCCTCACCCCTCCTTATACCTCGCACTATACCCCTACTCACTCTCTGCTCCCCCACTCCTCCCTATACCCCAACTAACTCTTTGCTTCCCCACTCCCCAACCCCTCCCAATACCTCTCACTATACCCCTACTCACTCTCTGCTTCCCCACTCCTCACCCCTCCCTATACCTCTCACTATACCCCTACTCACTCTGTGCTACCCCACTCCACACCCCACCCTATACCTCTCACTATACCCCTACTCACTCTCTGCTTCCCCACTCCTCACCCCTCCCTATACCTCCCACTATATCCCAACTCACTCTCTGCTTCCCCTCTCCCCAATACCTCTCACTATACCCCTACTCACTCTCTGCTTCCCCACTCCTCACCCCTCCCTATACCTCTCACTATACCCCTACTCACTCTCTCCTCCCTCAGATGAACAACACGTGACATATTACACCGTGTCATGATTTAACAAAAATAAAGCCAAAATGGAGAAGCCATGTGTGAAAAACTAAGTATACCTTATGATTCAATAGCTTGTAGAACCACCTTTAGCAGCAATAACTTGAAGTAATAATTTTCTGTATGACTTTATCAGTCTCTCACATCGTTGTGGAGGAATTTTGGCCCACTCTTCTTTACAACGTTGCTTCAGTTCATTGAGGTTTGTGGGCATTTGTTTATGCACGGCTCTCTTAAGGTCCAGCCACAGCATTTCAATCGGGTTGAGGTCGGTACTTTGACTGGGCCATTGCAACACCTTGATTCTTTTCTTTTTCAGCCATTCTGTTGTAGATTTGCTGGTGTGCTTGGGATCATTGTCCTGTTGCATGACCCAATTTCGACCAAGCTTTAGCTGTCGGACAGATGGCCTCACATTTGACTCTACAATATTTTGGTATACAGGAGTTCATGGTCGACTCAATGACTGCAAGGTTCCCAGGTCCTGTGGCTGCAAAACAAGCCCAAATCATCACCCCTCCACCACTGTGCTTGACAGTTGGTATGAGGTATTTGTGCTGATATGCTGTGTGTGGTTTTCACCAAACGTGGAGCTGTGCATTATGGCCAAACATCTCCACTTTGGTTTCGTCTGTCCAAAGGACATTGTTCCAGAAGTCTTGTGGTTTTTTCAGATGCAACTTTGCAAACCTAAGCCCTGCTGCCATGTACTTTTTAGAGAGAAGAGGCTTTCTCCTGGCAACCCTTCCAAACAAACCATACTTGTTCAGTCTTTTTCAAATTGTACTGTCATGAACTTTAACATGCTAACTGAGGCCTGTAGAGTCTGAGATGTAACTCTTGTTTTTTTTGCAATTTCTCTGAGCATTGCACGGTCTGACCTTGGGGTGAATTTGCTAGGACGTCCACTCCTGGAAAGATTGGCCACTGTCTTGAATGTTTTCCACTTTTGAATAATCTGTCTCACTGTAGAATGATGGACTTTAAATTGTTTGGAAATGGCCTTATAACCTGATTGATGGGCAGCAACAATTGCTTCTCTAAGATCATTGCTGATGTCTTTCCTCCTTGACATTGTGTTAACACACCTGCATGCTCCAGACCAGCAAACTGCTAAAACGTCGGCTTTTATAGAGGTGGTCACACGTGCTGATGATCAATTAATCAAGGGCACTTGATTAGCAGCACCTGTCTGCTACTAAGCATCTTAATTTCTATGGAAGCAGTAGGGGTGTACTTAGCTTTCACACATGGCTTCTCCATTTTGGCTTTATTTTTGATAAATAAATCATGACACGGTGTAATATGTCATGTGTTGTTGTTCATCTGAGGTTGTATTTACCTAATTTTTAGACCTGCTAAAAAACAGATGATTGTTATTATGTCCTGATATGTAAAACCATAGAATTCAAAGAGGGTGTACTTTCTTTTTCACACAACTGTATGTGATGCATGTGTATGTACATTAATATGTATGTTATGTATGTGTATATATGTATGTGATGCATGTGTATGTACATAAATATGTATTATGTATGTGTATATGTATGTGATGCATGTGTATGTACATAAATATGTATGTTATGTATGTGTATATGTATGTGATGCATGTGTATGTACATAAATATGTATGTTATGTATGTGTATATATGTATGTGATGCATGTGTATGTACATAAATATGTATTATGTATGTGTATATGTATGTGATGCATGTGTATGTAAATAAATATGTATGTTATGTATGTGTATATGTATGTGATGCATGTGTATGTACATTAATATGTATGTTATGTATGTGTATATGTATGTGATGCATGTGTATGTACATAAATATGTATTATGTGTGTATATGTATGTGATGCATGTGTATGTACATAAATATGTATTATGTGTGTATATGTATGTGATGCATGCGCATGTACATAAATATGTATGTTATGTATGTGTATTATTCTGTTTCTGAGTTGAATCCTTGTATTTGAACTTATTATCATGATGTGAAACCTTCTCTCCATCTCGTTGTAATCTCTCTCGCCCCAACCACAGTTGTCGATAGTCACTCAATTGTAACCCTCAGGGCCCCCATCACTCAGACAACCCAACACAGCTGCAACCCCTTTATAACTCCAAATACTTCCTAATGTGACTGAATCTAGCAAAAGATGCCAATTAACCACCATTAGAATATCATATTGTATATAATATGTATGAAAGAAAGAATCGTAGCAAATCAGACAATATCATACTGTATGCTTGGCATTTTGTCTTCATATACCGGATTCAAACCTAATAACAATATCATTATTTAATTGAACTGGAATTCTTACAGTATATATGTGATGTATGTGATGTATTGTGTGTAAATATGTATATATCACCTTGTACTCCAGGTGGGCGCTTGGCGGCATGTTGTGCATTGGCGACAGATTGTGCAAGACATGGGTATTTGCGGCCGTGGGCAGGAAGGGCGCCTGCGGGGCGACTCGTGGGAAACCCGGAATGAGCAGGTCCTCTGTGCCACCCTCGGTGCTGCAACACAAAGCAGGAGTGAGCGTGACAAGGGAAGAGAAGGACCCTGCACAGAATGATACCATTCCGTTATACCGAAATCCAAGATCCAAAACAGGAACACATGTTAAATAGAAACCACAGCGACCTTAACACCGTAACATTATACCATTAATTTATCACGTGTTACCAGGAAGTAACACATTGAGAGTTACCTCTCGTTTTCACGCATGTCCTGGGCACAGAGTTATGATGAAAGATAGATGGTTACAAATACATAGTTACATTAAGTGAGCAGGGTTATACATTATATACAAGACGTAGCACCCACAGTTAAAGATAATACATGTTATAGGCGTATGTAACAGGTACAGACCAGATTAAAATGTGAGACAGTCTTAGTTTTGAAAGAACTTAGACTGGTGGTGGATGTGAGAGTCTCCGGTAGGTTGATCCAGTTTTGGGGTGCACGGTAAGAGAAGGAGGAGCGGCCGGATACTTTGCTGAACCGTGGGACCATGAGCAGTCTTTTGGAGTCAGATCTCAGATGATAAGTGCTGCATGTGGTATGGGTGAGGAGCTTGTTCAGATAGATGGGTAGCTTGCCCAGAAAGTATTTGAAGGCAAGACAGGAAAGGTGAACTTTGCACCTAGACTCAAGTGATGACCAATCTAGTTCTTTGAGCATTTCGCAGTGATGTGTGTTGTAGTTGCATTGGAGAACAAAACGGCAAATTGAGTTGTAGAGGGTGTCAAGTTTGCTAAGGTGGGTTTGGGGTGCCGAGCCATATACTATGTCTCCATCGTCGATAATTGTCATGAGCATCTGCTGTGAGATACGCTTTCTGACCAGCAGACTTCGGGAGGATTTGTTCCTGTAAAGTACACCTTGTTTGGCATAGGTTTTGGATGTCAGGGTATCAATGTGCATTCCGAATGTTAAGTGGGAGTCAAACCATAAGCCCAGGTATTTAAAACTAGTGACAGGGGTTAGGGTGGTGTTAGCGTTGGTTCTAATCAGGAGCTCAGTCACTGGAAGCTTTAAAAATTTAATCTTGGTCCCAAATACCATTGTTACAGTCTTGTCAGTGTTTAAAAACAGTTTGTTTTGGGAAATCCAGTTTTCGAGTCTCAAAAAGTCAGATGGCTGTGTGCATATAGGATTGTGTCATCTGCATACATGTGTATTGAGGCTTCCTTACAAGCTGTGGGAAGATCATTGATAAACACGGAGAAGAGTAGGGGCCCCAGAACAGAGCCTTGCGGGACACCACAGGTGATATCCAGGGGGTTGGAGTTAGAGCCTGAGATGGACACATGTTGGGATCTACTTGATAGGTAGGACTGAAACCAGTTTAAAGCATGCTTCCCTATTCCTGAGCTCTGGAGTTTGTTAACCAGGATAGCATGATCAACAGTATAAAAAGCCTTTGCAAAATCTAGGAATATTGCTCCAGTGAGTTGTCCCAGTTACATTCCACACTGGATTTCATTGCAAACTTTTAGCAGGGTAGTTACGGTGGAGTGTTTGGGGCGAAAGTCAGATTGGAATTGGCTAGGGAAATTTGTCTTGGTGTAGAAATCGCTTAATTGGGAGTGGACACATTTTTCCATGAATTTTTGGATAGTATTGGGAGAAGGGAGATTGGCCTGTAGTTTGAGACAGTGTTTTTGTCCCCACTTTTGAAGATTGGGACAACTCTGGCAGTTTTCCAGGTCTTAGGGATATGGCCTGCAGACAGGATAGAGTTGACTATGGAAGGAATTGGTTTGGCAATGGCTGGGGCACCAAGTCTTAAAAACCTAGATTGTAGTAAGTCAGGTCCACACTGGCTGCTTAGTTTTAATTTGAGGAGCGCTTGTGTAATCTCCTCTTCAGATACTGGGACAAATTGAAAATTGTGGGCAGTGTTGGGAGGGGGTGGGGCTATATGTGTACTCCCAGGATGAGATTCAGGTTTGTGGTTTGGGTTGCGTTTCGCTAATAAGTTAATAGCACACCCCACAAAGTAATCATTGAATGCATTTGCAATGTCAGTTGGGTTTGTCAGAGTAATATCCCCCTTAGTGAAATTACTTGGTTGTTGATGGTTAGAAGGCTGGAATATATTGTTGATAACCTTCCAGAAGTTAGCTGGATTTGATGTATTCTGGTGGAGATTGTCAGAGTAATATTGTGCTTTTGCATGCCTTGTTTGCCTTGTGCACATGTTTCGCAGGCATCTGTAGTGATTGAGATCCTTGGTAGTGCCAGTTTCTTTGTTGCTTTTCCACAAGGCATCCCTGAACTGGTAGAGTGCTATAAGGTCAGTTGTAACCCATGGAAGGTGGGCACCCCGTACCCTTATTCTGCGTAATGGAGCATGGGTATCACAGAGTTTTAAGAACTCGGATTGGAAATAGTCGAGCGCAGAATCAGGGAATTAAATCGATTCTGTGCCAAGGGCAGTTGGTAAGGTCAGCCAGAAACTGTTGTGTGTTAAAGTTTCTAAAAGTTCTACTGAGGAGAACTTTAGGGCTTAATTGGGGCGGTTTAATTTTCCTTACACAGTACACTATTGCGTGGTCACTGAAAATGTCAGGAAGGATGCCAGAGGATTGGATTCTGCTGGGATTTGAGGAGAGAATCCAGCCTAGCAAGGAATGGTTGTGTGACCCGTGTATCCTGCCCGTGCTCACATATGGATGTGACCCGTGTATCCTGCCCATGCTCACGTATGGGTGTGACCCGTGTATCCTACCCAAGCTCACGTATGGATGTGACCCGTGTATCCTGCCCGTGCTCACATATGGATGTGACCCGTGTATCCTGCCCGTGCTCATGTATGGATGTGACCAGTGTATCCTGCCCATGCTCACGTATGGGTGTGACCCGTGTATCCTATCAAGGCTCACGTATGGATGTGACCCGTGTATCCTGCCCGTGCTCACATATGGATGTGACCCGTGAATCCTACCTGTGCTCACAAATGGATGTGACCTGTGTATCCTGCCCATGCTCACGTATGGATGTGACCCGTGTAGCCTGCCCATGCTCACGTATGGATGTGACCAGTATATCCTGCCCGTGCTCACGTATGGATGTGACCCGTGTATCCTGCCCGTGCGCACATATGGATGTGACCCGTGTTTCCTGCCCGTGCTCACGTATGGATGTGACCTGTGTATCTTGCCCATGCTCACGTATGGATGTGACCAGTGTATCCGACCTGTTCTCACGTATGGGTGTGACCCGTGTATCCTGCCCGTGCTCACATATGGATGTGACCTGCGTATCCTGCCCATGCTCACATATGGATGTGACCCGTGTATCCTACCTGTGCTCACATATGGATGTGGCCTGTGTATCCTGCCCGTGATCACGTATGGGTGTGACCCGCGAATCCTGCCCGTGCTCACATATGGATGTGACCCGTGTATCTTGCCCATGCTCACTTATGGATGTGACCCGTATATCCTGCCCGTGCTCACATATGGATGTGACCCGTGTATCCTGCCCGTGCTCACATATGGATGTGACCTGCGTATCCTGCCCATGCTCACATATGGATGTGACCCGTGTATCCTACCTGTGCTCACATATGGATGTGGCCTGTGTATCCTGCCCGTGATCACGTATGGGTGTGACCCGCGAATCCTGCCCGTGCTCACATATGGATGTGACCCGTGTATCTTGCCCATGCTCACTTATGGATGTGACCAGTGTATCCTGCCCGTGCTCACGTATGGATGTGATCCGTGTATCCTACCTGTGCTCACGTATGGATGTGATACTTGGACCCTAAAAGCAAAGATATGTCTGTTATATCACATGGGTGAAGATATTAAAATGTTGGTGGGCCAGACATATCGCAAGAAGAAATTACCATCATTGGACAGAGACGGAACTCGACTGGATTCCAAAGGAGATGAAAAGAAATGAGGACATTTTGTTGGAGCAGCGTGGAGAAGAGAGGCTGTTACCCCAGGACCTGGGAGATCACTGGGGAGTCTGCATCCAGCAGTGGGGAGACACAGGCTGGGGAGGATGGGATGAGGGAATGTGTGGGAGCGACGTGGAGAAGAGGCTGTAACCGCAGGATCTGGGAGATCACTGGGGAGTCTGCACCCAGCAGTGGGGAGACACAGGCTGGGGAGGATGGGATGAGGGAATGTGTGGGAGCGACGTGGAGAAGAGGCTGTAACCGCAGGACCTGGGAGATCACCGGGGAGTCGGGATCCAGCAGTGGGGAGACACGGGCTGGAGAGGATGGGATGAGGGAATGTGTGGGAGCGACGTGGAGAAGAGAAGCAGTAACCACAGGACCTGGGAGATCACTGGGGAGACTTCATCCAGCAGTGGGGAGACACGAAGGTGAAATATATATATATCCTTTAAACACAGATTAAACATGTCACTGCCATGAGCTAATTTTGGTCGGAGGAGCAAAGCCACACACTGATATGCTGATACAGCCGCTGGTGATACGCTGCTGCAAGCTTTCATTTGGATACCAGCTGTGACCTCCTCCCTGCTATACACAGCAGCCCATTCCGGTGAAAGAGGCAGGCGGTTACTTATCATTGACGAGCCGCACTGGGGCTGCGTCTGTCCAGTGACGGAGTCTTCAGTTTGGGGGCCCGTTCACCCCCTTTACCATACAGAGGGATTTGTCCTGGCTGTGGCTATTGAGCTCCATCGCGGGGATTCCCCTATTTCCTGACGCCGCGCTGCCCGTCATCGGAGGCTGCTGTTGGAGGAGGCGCCGGCTCCCAGTGATTGCACAAGATTTATAATCATCTTTCCCACTTCACCTACCTGTGAGTAAATTTACTACGACGCGATCGTGCTGCATGTGGCAGCCAGTCGGTAACAAGCCTTTCATTTACTATCTTTGTTTACTCATTACCTTCTTATACGTTATCCTTACAGGCAATTGCTCACAGGCTGACACACATGGTGTGCCTATTACAATATCTAGACACACTTATATACAGCGTATCCCCAGTCACACACCTCTACAAACATTTTTTGGAGCACTGGCTTGTTTGGACTGCCCTGTGGTCTGAATTTCTACATACACTGATATTAGTGGAAACATAGCTTTTCCCCTGTATATTGCTCGGACAGATCCTTGTATACAATGGCCAGTGTAGCCCGGATACTCACTGCGTGTCAGGCACTCCCACCGTGTGTCTCCTCATGGACAGGTACCGCGCCAGCGCTTCTGGAGATGGCTCCTCCCCCTCATCGCTGTCCAGATTCATTATGCCGTTCGTCTGAAGCCCGAGACGTAAGACACAAAGGGAGAAGGGGAGGCAGAAGGGAGGGGGGAGGGAAGGGAGGAGGGGGGAGCAGAGAGAGGAGACAAGAGAGGGGTGGAGGAGAGGAGAGATGAGAGAGAGGGAAGGGGGGAGGAGGGAGGAAAGGAGAGAGGGTGGAGGAGAGGGGGGAGGAGAGAGGGGGAGGAGAGGGGAGAGGGGGGAGGAGGGGAGGGGGGAGGAGAGGGGGGGGAAGAGAGGAGAGAGGGGAGGAGACAAGTGAGGAGAGAGGGTGGAGGAGATGGGAGAGGGGGGAGGAGAGAGGGGGGAGTAGACAAGAGAGGAGAGAGGGGGAAGAGGGAGGGGGAGGGAGGAGGAGAGGAGAGAGGGGGAGGAGACAAGAGAGGAGGGAGGGAGGAGGAGAGGAGAGAGGGGGAGGAGACAAGAGAGGAGAGAGGGGGAGGAGAGTGTAGTAGGAGAGGGAGGGAGGAGAGATGAGAGAGGGGGAAGGGGGAGGAGAGATGAGAGAGGGGGAGGTGTGTGAGGGGGAAGGGGGGAGGAGAGGGGGAGGGTGAAGAAATGAGAGAGGGGGAGGAGAGGGGGAGGGGGAAGAAATGAGAGAGGAGGAGGAGAGGGGGAGGAGAGAGGGGATGGGGGGGAAGAGAGGAAAGGGGGAGGAGACAAGAGAGGAGAGGGGGAGGAGACAAGAGAGGAGAGGGGGAGGAGACAAGAGAGGAGAGGGGGAGAGAGGGGTAGGAGGGGGAGGAGGAGGGAGAGGAGCGGGGAGAGGGGGAAGAGCGGGGAGAGGGGGAGGAGAGGAGAGAGGGGGGAGGAGAGAGGTGGGAGTGGGGGGGGGGGGAGAAAGGGGGAAGAGAGGGGGAGGGGAGAAGGGAGGGAGGAGGGGAGACGAGAGGGAGGGGGGAATAGAAAAGAGAGGGAGGGGAGTGGAGGGGTGAAAGGAGAAGAGAGGGGGAGGGGAGAAAGGGAAAAAGAAGGAGTGGCAGAAAAGGAGAGAGGGAGAGAACAAAGGAAAATACTCTGTTTTATTGAAGTAGGAAATCAGCTGATTGATTCAGTCACCTATTTAAAAGCACGAAATCCACGTGTACTGGCACTAAGGGGTTTATCATTCTAGGAAATTGTGTTTGTTCCCGGGAAAAACACGTTGGCTCAGGAGCTTTCCCGGGAGAAACGCGTTGTCTCAGGAGCTTTCCTGGGAGAAACGCGTCGTCTCCGGAGCTTTCCTGGGAGAAACGTGTCATCTCGGGAGCTTTACTGGAGAAACGCGTCGGATCACGAGCTTTACTGGGAGAAACGCGTCGGATCAGGAGCTTTACTGGGAGAAACGTGTCGGCTCGGGAGCTTTCCTGGGAGAAACATGTCGGCTCAGGAGCTTTCCCGGGAGAAACGCGTCGTCTCAGAAGCTTTCCTGGGAGAAACACGTCGTCTCAGGAGCTTTCGCGGGAGAAACGTGTCGGCTGGGGAGCTTTCCCGGGAGAAACGCGTCGTCTCAGAAGCTTTCGCGGGAGAAACGTGTCGGCTGGGGAGCTTTCTCAGCTGCAATCTTTGTGAAAACAATATTTCATCATCATCTTCATCGTCAATCATTTTAATGATTATTAAATAGCAGAATGAAGGCATTTGCCATGCGAGCGATCAATATCACGCGATCATCGCATATTATCTCGCCAAAGCAATAATACTCACACGGTACTTTCCTGGAGAGATCCCTCAAAGTTATCACTGTGTCGTTAATTATATCACACAAAGCTTTGATTATATCACACAACGCTGTGATTATTATATCACACAAATATGTGATCATAACACACAAAGTTGTGATTATATCACACAACGTTGTGATTATTATATCACACAAAACTGTGATTATTTTATCACACAAAGCGGTGATTATTTTATCACACAAATATGTGATTATTATATCACACAAATTACACATAATTGTGATTATTATATCACACAAATTACACAAAACTGTGATTATTATATCACACAAATTACACAAAACTGTGATTATTATATCACACAAATTACACAAAACTGTGATTATTATATCACACAAATTACACAAAACTGTGATTATTATATCACACAAAGCTCTGATTATTATATCACACAAAACTGTGATCATAACACACAAAGTTGTGATTATTATTTCACACAAAACTGTGATTATTATAACACACAAATATGTGATTATATCACACAACGCTGTGATTATTATATCACACAAAACTGTGATTATTTTATCACACAAAGCGGTGATTATTTTATCACACAAGTTACACATAACTGTGATTATTATATCACACAAATTACACATAACTGTGATTATTATATCACACAAATTACACAAAACTGTGATTATTATATCACACAAACCTGTGATTATTATATCACACAAATATGTGATTATATCACACAAATATGTGATTATTATATCACACAAAACTGTGATTATTATATCACACAAACCTGTGATTATTATATCACACAAATATGTGATTATAATATCACACAAACCTGTGATTATATCACACAAAACTGTGATTATTATATCACACAAAACTGTGATTATTATATCACACAAATGTGATTATTATATCACACAAAACTGATTATTATTATATCACACAAATGTGATTTATATAACACACAAATATGTGATTATTATATCACACAAAACTGTGATTATTATATCACACAAATATGTGATTATATCACACAACGCTGTGATTATTATATCACACAAACCTGTGATTATTATATCACACAAACCTGTGATTATTATATCACACAAAACTGTGATTATTATATCACACAAATATGTGATTATTATATCACACAAACCTGTGATTATTATATCACACAAACCTGTGATTATTATATCACACAAAACTGATTATTATTATATCACACAAATATGTGGTTATTATATCACACAAACATGTGATTATTATATCACACAAATATGTGATTATTATATCACACAAATATGTGATTATTATATCACACAAATGTGATTATTATATCACACAAACCTGTGATTATTATATCACACAACGCTGTGATTATTATATCACACAAAACTGTGATTATTATATCACAGAAAACTGAGATTATTATATCACACAACGCTGTGATGATTATATCACACAAAACTGTGATTATTATATCACACAAATATGTGATTATTATATCACACAAAACTGTGATTATTATATCACACAAATATGTGATTATTATATCACACAAAACTGTGATTATTATATCACACAGACATGTGATTATTATATCACACAAACCTGTGATTATTATATCACACAAACCTGTGATTATTATATCACACAAACCTGTGATTATTATAACACACAAATATGTGATTATTATATCACACAAATGTGATTATTATATCACACAAACCTGTGATTATTATATCACACAAACCTGTGATTATTATAATACACAAAACTGTGATTATTATATCACACAAATATGTCATTATTATATCACACAAATATGTCATTATTATATCACACAAATGTCATTATTATATCACACAAACCTGTGATTATTATATCACACAAACCTGTGATTATTATATCACACAAACCTGTGATTATTATATCACACAACACTGTGATTATTATATCACACAAACCTGTGATTATTATATCACACAAACCTGTGATTATTATATCACACAAACCTGTGATTATTATATCACACAACGCTGTGATTATTATATCACACAAACCTGTGATTATTAAATCACACAAACCTGTGATTATTATATCACACAAACCTGTGATTATTATATCACACAAATATGTGATTATATCACACAATGCTGTGATTATTATATCACACAAACCTGTGATTATTATATCACACAAACCTGTGATTATTATATCACACAAATGTGATTATTATATCACACAAACCTCTGATTATTATATCACACAAATATGTGATTATTATATCACACAAACCTGTGATTATTATATCACACAAATATGTGATTATTATATCACACAAACCTGTGATTATTATATCACACAAATATGTGATTATTATATCACACAAAACTGTGATTATTATATCACACAAATATGTGATTATAATATCACACAAATATGTGATTATTATATCACACAAATATGTGATTATTATATCACACAATTATGTGATTATTATATCACACAAAACTGTGATTATTATATCACACAAATATGTGATTATTATATCACACAAACATGTGATTATTATATCACACAAACCTGTGATTATTATATCACACAAATGTGATTATTATATCACACAAAACTGTGATTATTATATCACACAAATATGTGATTATTATATCACACAAATATGTGCTTATTATATCACACAAATATGTGATTATTATATCACACAAAACTGTGATTATTATATCACACAAAACTGTGATTATTATATCACACAAACCTGTGATTATTATATCACACAAACCTGTGATTATTATATCACACAAAACTGTGATTATATCACACAAACCTGTGATTATTATATCACACAAATATGTGATTATTATATCACACAAAACTGTGATTATTATATCACACAAAACTGTGATTATTATATCACACAAATGTGATTATTATATCACACAAATGTGATTATTATATCACACAAATATGTGATTATTATATCACACAAATGTGATTATTATATCACACAAATATGATTATTATATCACACAAATATGTGATTATTATATCACACAAAACTGTGATTATTATATCACACAAAACTGTGATTATTATATCACACAAATGTGATTATTATAGCACACAAATATGTGATTATTATATCACGCAAAACTGTGATTATTATAACACACAAATATGTGATTATTATATCACACAAACCTGTGATTATTATATCACACAAATGTGATTATTATATCACACAAATGTGATTATTATATCACACAAATATGTGATTATTATATCACACAAATGTGATTATTATATCACACAAACCTGTGATTATTATATCACACAAACCTGTGATTATTATAACACACAAAACTGTGATTATTATATCACACAAATATGTCATTATTATATCACACAAACATGTCATTATTATATCACACAAATGTGATTATTATATCACACAAACCTGTGATTATTATATCACACAAAACTGTGATTATTATATCACACAAATATGTGATTATTATATCACACAAACCTGTGATTATTATATCACAAAAAACTGTGATTATTATATCACACAAAACTGTGATTATTATATCACACAAAACTGTGATTATTATATCACACAAACCTGTGATTATTATATCACACAAACCTGTGATTATTATATCACACAAATATGTGATTATTATATCACACAAATATGTGATTATTATATCACACAAACCTGTGATTATTATATCACACAAATGTGATTATTATATCACACAAATGTGATTATTGTATCACACAAAAGTGTGATTATTATATCACACAAATATGTGATTATTATATCACACAAATATGTGCTTATTATATCACACAAATATGTGATTATTATATCACACAAAACTGTGATTATTATATCACACAAATATGTGATTATTATATCACACAAATATGTGATTATTATATCACACAAACCTGTGATTATTATATCACACAAACCTGTGATTATTATATCACACAACGCTGTGATTATTATATCACACAAACCTGTGATTATTATATCACACAAACCTGTGATTATTATATCACACAAACCTGTGATTATTATATCACACAACGCTGTGATTATTATATCACACAAACCTGTGATTATTATATCACACAAACCTGTGATTATTATATCACACAAACCTGTGATTATTATATCACACAAATATGTGATTATTATAACACACAAATATGTGATTATTATATCACACAAATATGTGATTATTATATCACACAAACCTGTGATTATTATATCACACAAATGTGATTATTATATCACACAAACCTGTGATTATTATATCACACAAAACTGTGATTATTATATCACACAAATATGTGATTATTATATCACACAAACCTGTGATTATTATATCACAAAAAACTGTGATTATTATATCACAGAAACCTGTGATTATTATATCACACAAAACTGTGATTATTATATCACACAAAACTGTGATTATTATATCACACAAACCTGTGATTATTATATCACACAAACCTGTGATTATTATATCACACAAACCTGTGATTATTATATCACACAAACCTGTGATTATTATATCACACAAACCTGTGATTATTATATCACACAAACCTGTGATTATTATATCACACAAATGTGATTATTATATCACACAAATGTGATTATTATATCACACAAAAGTGTGATTATTATATCACACAAATATGTGATTATTATATCACACAAATATGTGCTTATTATATCACACAAATATGTGATTATTATATCACACAAAACTGTGATTATTATATCACACAAATATGTGATTATTATATCACACAAATATGTGATTATTATATCACACAAACCTGTGATTATTATATCACACAAACCTGTGATTATTATATCACACAACGCTGTGATTATTATATCACACAAACCTGTGATTATTATATCACACAAACCTGTGATTATTATATCACACAAACCTGTGATTATTATATCACACAACGCTGTGATTATTATATCACACAAACCTGTGATTATTATATCACACAAACCTGTGATTATTATATCACACAAACCTGTGATTATTATATCACACAAATATGTGATTATTATAACACACAAATATGTGATTATTATATCACACAAAACTGTGATTATTATATCACACAAATGTGATTATTATATCACACAAATGTGATTATTATATCACACAAATATGTGATTATTATATCACACAAATGTGATTATTATATCACACAAATATGTGATTATTATATCACACAAAACTGTGATTATTATAACACACAAATATGTGATTATTATATCACACAAACCTGTGATTATTATATCACACAAATGTGATTATTATATCACACAAACCTGTGATTATTATATCACACAAACCTGTGATTATTATATCACACAAATATGTGATTATTCTATCACACAAATATGTGATTATTATATCACACAAATGTGATTATTATATCACACAAAACTGTGATTATTATATCACACAAAACTGTGATTATTATATCACACAAACTGTGATTATTATATCACACAAATGTGATTATTATATCACACAAATGTGATTATTATATCACACAAATATGTGATTATTATATCACACAAATGTGATTATTATATCACACAAATATGATTATTATATCACACAAATATGTGATTATTATATCACACAAAACTGTGATTATTATATCACACAAAACTGTGATCATTATATCACACAAATGTGATTATTATATCACACAAATATGTGATTATTATATCACACAAAACTGTGATTATTATAACACACAAATATGTGATTATTATATCACACAAACCTGTGATTATTATATCACACAAATGTGATTATTATATCACACAAATGTGATTATTATATCACACAAATATGTGATTATTATATCACACAAATATGTGATTATTATATCACACAAAACTGTGATTATTATATCACACAAATGTGATTATTATATCACACAAATATGTGATTATTATATCACACAAAACTGTGATTATTATATCACACAAATGTGATTATTATATCACACAAATGTGATTATTATATCACACAAATATGTGATTATTATATCACACAAATGTGATTATTATATCACACAAATATGTGATTATTATATCACACAAAACTGTGATTATTATAACACACAAATATGTGATTATTATATCATACAAATGTGATTATTATATCACACAAATATGTGATTATTATATCACACAAAACTGTGATTATTATAACACACAAATATGTGATTATTATATCACACAAACCTGTGATTATATCACACAAATGTGATTATTATATCGCACAAACCTGTGATTATTATATCACACAAATGTGATTATTATATCACACAAAACTGTGATTATTATATCACACAAACCTGTGATTATTATATCACACAAACCTGTGATTATTATATCACACAACGCTGTGATTATTATAACACACAAAACTGATTATTATATCACACAACACTGATTATTATAACACACAAAGAGTGAGCCCGGAGGGGAGGATTAAAGTGAGCCCGGGGGGCGGGGATTCGAGTGAGCCGTGGGTGGAGAGGATGAGGGGGGGAATTCGAGTGAGCCCAGGGGGGAGGGGGGAATAGAGTGAGCCATGGAGGGGGGGGGATTAGAGATAGCAGGGGGTGGTGGGGAAAGATTAGAGTGAGCCGGGGGTGAGTGGGAGGATTAGAGTGTGCTGGGGTGAGTGGGAGGATTAGAGTGTGCTGGGGGTGAGTGGGAGGATTAGAGTGTGCTGGGGGTGGCGGGATTAGAAATAGCCAGGGGGGAAGGGATTAGAGCGAGCTGGGTTACGATAAGAGTGAGCCACGGGTGGAGAGGAGGGGGGGGGGAGATTAGATTGAGCCGAGGGTGGAGATTAGATTGAGCCGAGGGTGGAGAGGAGGGGGGGGGGGAGATTAGATTGAGCCGGGGGTGGCGAGGAGATAGGGGGATTAGAGTGAGCCGGGGGAAGGGAGATTAGAGAGAACTGGGGGAGGTGGGGATTAGAGTGATCTGGGGGATGGGGGGGTTAGAGTGAACTGGGGGAGGTGGGGATTAGAGTGAGCCGGGGGAGGGGAGATTAGAGTGAACTGGGGGAGGTGGGGATTAGAGTGATCTGGGGGATGGGGGGGTTAGAGTGAACTGTGGGAGGTGGGGATTAGAGTGATCTGGGGGATGGGGGGGGGTTAGTGTGCGCCAGGGGAGTTGGGGATAAGAGCGAGCTGGGGGTGGGGTGATGGGGGGGATTAGAGTGAGGCGGGGGGGTTACTGTGAGCTGGGGGAGGGGGATCAGTTTGAGGCAGAGGAGGGGGGATCAGTGAGGCGGAGAAGGGGGGGATCAGAGTGAGGCGGGGAGGGGGGGTCAGAGTGAGGCGGGGGAGGGGGAATCAGAGTGAGGCAGGGGAGGGGGGATCAGAGTGAGGCGGGGGAGGGGGGGTCAGAGTGAGGCGGGGGAGGGGGGGTCAGAATGAGGCGGGGGAGGGGGGGTCAGAGTGAGGCAGGGAGGGGGGGTCAGAGTGAGGCAGGGGAGGGGGGGTCAGAGTGAGGCGGGGTCAGAGTGAGGCGGGGGAGGGGGGGGGTCAGAGTGAGGCGGGGGAGGGGGGGGTCAGAGTGAGGCGGGGGAGGGGGGTCAGAGTGAGGGGGGGGTCAGAGTGAGGCGGGGTCAGAGTGAGGCGGGGGAGGGGGGGTCAGAGTGAGGCGGGGGAGAGGGGGGTCAGAGTGAGGCGGGGGAGGGGGGGTCAGAGTGAGGCGGGGAGGGGGGGTCAGAGTGAGGCGGGGAGGGGGGGTCAGAGTGAGGCGGGGAGGGGGGATCAGAGTGAGGCGGGGAAGGGGGAATCAGAGTGAGGCGGGGAAGGGGGGAATCAGAGTGAGGCGGGGGAGGGTGGAATCAGAGTGAGGCGGGGGAGGTGGGAATCAGAGTGAGGCGGGGACGGGGGGTCAGAGTGAGACGGGGGGGTCAGAGTGAGGCGGGTAGGGGGGGTCAGAGTGAGGCAGGGGAGGGGGGGTCAGAGTGAGGCGGGGAGGGGGGGTCAGAGTGAGGCGGGGGAGGGGGGGGTCAGAGTGAGGCAGGGGAGGGGGGGTCAGAGTGAGGCAGGGGAGGTGGGGGTCAGAGTGAGGCGGGGGAGAGGGGGGTCAGAGTGAGGTGGGGGGTCAGAGTGAGGCGGGGGAGGGGGGGGTCAGAGTGAGGCGGGGAGAGGGGAGTCAGAGTGAGGCGGGGGAGGGGGGGTCAGAGTGAGGCGGGGGAGGGGGGGTCAGAGTGAGGCGGGGAGGGGGGATCAGAGTGAGGCGGGGAGGGGGGATCAGAGTGAGGCGGGGAAGGGGGGAATCAGAGTGAGGCGGGGAGGTGGGAATCAGAGTGAGGCGGGGGAGGGGGGAATCAGAGTGAGGCGGGGGAGGGGGGAATCAGAGTGAGGCGGGGAGGTGGGAATCAGAGTGAGGAGGGGGAGGGGGGAATCAGAGTGAAGCGGGGGAGGGGGGATCAGAGTGAGGCGGGGAAGGGGGTATCAGAGTGAGGCGGGGGAGGGGGGGATCAGAGTGAGGCGGGGGAGGGGGGGATCAGAGTGAGGCGGGGGAGAAGGGGGATCAGAGTGAGGCGGGGGAGGGGGGGATCAGAGTGAGCTGGGGGGGGAAATAAGAGTGATGTGGGCAGGGAATAAGAGTGAGGTGGGCAGGGGAGGGGCTCGGCGCTCACCTCCACGATCTGGTTCTCCGGGTTGATGAGCTGCACCTGTGGGACATTCATACTGACGGGGTTCCCGGATCCATCCGTCTGCAGGAGAAACGCACAGAGAGGGTGTCAGGGACTCCCCGTCACATGCACACGCACCGCCCGTCACACACGCATTGCTCCGCCCGTCACACACGCACCGCTCCGCCCGTCACACACGCACCACTCCGCCCGTCACACACGCACCGCTCCGCCCGTCACACACGCACCACTCCGCCCGTCACACACGCATTGCTCCGCCCGTCACACACACACCGCTCCGCCCGTCACACACGCACCACTCCGCCCATCACACACGCATTGCTCCGCCCGTCACACACACACCGCTCCGCCCGTCACACACACACCGCTCCGCCCGTCACACACGCACCGCTCCGCCCGTCACACACGCATCGCTCCGCCCGTCACACACGCACCACTCCGCCCGTCACACACGCATTTCTCCGCCCGTCACACACGCACCACTCCGCCCGTCACACACGCATTGCTCCGCCCGTCACACACGCACCGCTCCGCCCGTCACACACGCACCACTCCGCCCGTCACACACGCATTGCTCCGCCCGTCACACACGCACCGCGCCGTCCGTCACACACGCACCACTCCGCCCGTCACACACGCATTGCTCCGCCCGTCACACACGCATTGCTCCGCCCGTCACACACGCACCACTCCGCCCGTCACACACGCATTGCTCCGCCCGTCACACACGCATTGCTCCGCCCGTCACACGCACCACTCCGCCCGTCACACACGCATTGCTCCGCCCGTCACACACGCACCACTCCGCCCGTCACACACGCACCGCTCCGCCCGTCACACACGCACCGCTCCGCCCGTCACACACGCACCGCTCCGCCCGTCACACACGCACCGCTCCGCCCGTCACACACGCACCGCTCCGCCCGTCACACACGCATTGCTCCGCCCGTCACACACGCACCCCTCCGCCCGTCACACACGCATTGCTCCACCCGTCACACACGCATTGCTCCGCCCGTCACACACGCACCGCGCCGTCTGTCACACACGCACCGCTCCGCCCGTCACACACGCACTACTCCGCCCGTCACACACGCATTGCTCCGCCCGTCACACACGCACCACTCCGCCCGTCACACACGCACCGCTCCACCCGTCACACAAGCACCGCTCCGCCCGTCACACACCCACCGCTCCGCCCGTCACACACGCACTGCTCTGCCCGTCTCTAACCATTCCCTCCCACTTCAGAAGACAGCGTGTTAGAGCTGACCTGGACGGGCGGAGCAGGAAAGGACATGTTGCGCGGCGCACTGGGCGCGGTCGGGAGGCGCAGGGTTTTGTGTCGCTTCAGCCGGTCGCACAGCAGGCTGTAGATGGCACTGTAGTAATCGTAGGCATCTCCGGTGAGAGACTGTGCGGGGTGAGAGAGAGGGGGGGAAAGCGTGAGTGACGGGAGAGGAGGAGAGGGAGAGAAAGAGGGAGAGAGGGAGCGTGAGAGACGGGAGGAGGAGGGTGAGAGAGAGGGGGGAGAGCGTGAGTGACGGGGAGGAGGGTGAGAGAGAGGGGGGAGAGCGTGAGAGAGTGGGGGGAGAGCGTGAGAGAGAGAGGGGGGAGAGCGTGAGAGAGAGAGGGGGGAGAGCGTGAGAGAGAGGGGGGAGAACGTGAGAGAGAGGGGGGAGAGCGTGAGAGAGAGGGGGGGAGGGAGCGTGAGAGACGGGGTGGAGGGTGAGAGAGAGAGAGAGAGAGAGGAGGGAGCATGAGAGACGGGGAGAAGGGGGAGAGAGAGGGGGAAGAAGGGGGAAAGAGAGGGGGGGAGGGAGCGTGAGAGAAGAGAAGGAGGGGGAGAGAGAGGGGAAGAGGAAGCTGGAGGAGGAGGGAGCGTGAGGTGAGAGACGGGGAGGAGAGTGAGAGATGGGGAGGGGGAAAGGGGGCGTGAGAGACGGGGAGGAGAAGGGGCGTGAGAGACGGGGGAGGAGGAGAGGGAGAGGGGGAGCGTGAGAGACGAGGGAGGAGGGTATGATAGAGAGGGGGAGAGGGAGCGTGAGAGACGGGGGAGGAGGAAAGTGAGAGAGGGGAGAGAGAGGGGAAGAGAGAGAGGGGAAGAGAGAGAGGGGGGGAGAGGTAGAGAGAGAGGGGGAGGAGGGGGAGAGAGAGAGGGGGAGAAGGGGGAGAGAGAGAGGGGGAGGAGGAAGAGAGAGAGGGGGGGAGGAGGGGGAGAGAGAGAGGGGGAGGAGGGGGAGAGAGAGAGGGGGAGGAGGGGGAGAGAGAGAGGGGTAGGAGGGGGAGAGAGAGAGGGGAAGGAGGGGGAGAGAGAGAGAGGGGAGAGGGAGTGTGAGAGACGGGGAGGAGGGGAGAGAGAGGGGGTGAGAGACGGGGAAGAGGGAGAAAAGGGTGAGAGACAGGGAGGAGGGTGAGAGAAAGGGGGAGGAGGGGGAGAGAAAGGGGGAGGAGGGGGAGAAAAAGGGGGAGGAGGGGGGGAGAGAAAGGGGGAGGAGGGGGAGAGAGAGGGGGAGGGAGCGTGAGAGAGAGGGGGAGGGAGCATGAGAGAGAGGGGGAGGGAGCTTGAGAGACGAGGGAGGAGAGTGAGAGAGGTGGCGTGAGAGACGGGGGAGGAGGAGGGTGAGAGAGAGGGGGGTGAGAGACGCGGAAGGAGGGGGAGAGAGAGGGGGTGAGAGACGCGGAAGGAGAGGGAGAGACAGGAGGGGAGGGAGCGTGAGAGACGGGGAGGAGGGTGAGAGAGAGGGGAAGAGGGAGCGTGAGAGACGGGGGAGGAGGAGAGGGAGAGGGGGGTGAGAGACGGGGGAGAAGGAGAGATGGCAGGAGGTGAAAGAAGAGGAAAGGGGGAGGGGTGGGGAGAGAGGGAGGGAGGGGGAACGGGGGAGGGGTGGGGAGAGGGGTGGGGAGAGAGGGAGGGAGGGGGAACGGGGGAGGGGTGGGGAGAGGGAGGGGGAACGGGGGAGGGGTGGGGAGAGGGGTGGGGAGAGGTAGAGGGAGGGGGAGAGGGGACGAGGAAGGGGTGGGGGGAGAGGGAGGGGTGGGGAGAGAGGGAGGGGTGGGGAGAGAGGAAGGGGTGGGGAGAGAGGAAGGGTTGAGAGGGAGGAGTGGGGGGACGAGGGAGGAGTGGGGGGACGAGGGAGGGGTGGGGGGACGAGGGAGGAGTGGGGGGACGAGGGAGGAGTGGGGGGACGAGGGAGGAGTGGGGGGGACGAGGGAGGAGTGGGGGGGCGAGGGAGGAGTGGAGAGAGAGGGAGGGGGGAGGGTAGGGAGAGGGTGGTGGAAGGAGGGGAGGGGTGGGGAGAGACTGAGGCCGGGGGAGGGGTGGGGAGAGAGGGAGGCCGGGGGAGGGAGGGGTGGGGAGAGAGGGAGGCCGAGGGAGGGGTGGGGAGAGAGGGAGGCCGGGAGGAGGAAGGGGATTGAGAAGGGGACGGAGGGGAGGAGGGGTGACAGAGTGCAGGGTGGGGGGGGGGGGCAGAGTGCTGGGTGGGGGAGCAGAATGCAGGGTGGGGGGCAGAGTGCTGGGTGGGGGAGCAGAATGCAGGGTGGGGGAGCAGAGTGCAAGGGGGCAGAGTAAAGGGTGGGGGGGCAGAGTAAAGGGTGGGGGGGCAGAGTAAAGGGTGGGGGGGCAGGGGGGGCAGAGGGCAAGGTGGTGGAGGGGGCAGAGGGAGGGTGGTGGAGGGGGCAGAAGGCAGGGTGGTGGAGGGGGCAGTGCAGGGTGGTGGAGGGGGCAGGGTGCAGGGTAGGGGGTGCAGAGGGCAGGGTTGGCAGGGGGGTAGAGGGCATGTAGGGGCAGAGGGCATGTAGGGGCAGAGGGCAGGGGGTGCAGAGGGCAGGGGGGGGCACAGGGCAGGGGATGCAGAGGGCAGGGGGGGGCACAGGGCAGGGGGGGCAGAGGGCAGGGGGGGGCAGAGGGCAGGGGGGGCAGAGGGCAGGCGGGGCAGAGGGCGGGGGGGAGCAGAGGGCAGGGAGGGCAGAGGGCAGAGGGCAGGGGGGGCAGAGGGGGCAGAGGGCAGGGGGGCAGAGGGCGGGGGGGGCAGAGGGCTGGGAAGGCAGAGGGCAGGGGGGTGGCAGAGGGCAGGGTACGGGGGGCAGTGTGCAGGAGGGTGGGGGAGCAGAGGGCTGGGAAGGCAGAGGGAAGGGGGTGGCAGAGGGCAGGGGGGTGGCAGAGGGCAGGGGGTGGCAGAGGGCAGGGGGTGGCAGAGGGCAGGGAGGGCAGGGAGGGCAGGGAGGGCAGGGAGGGCAGGTGGAGCAGGGGGGGCAGGGGGAGCAGAGGGCAGGGGGAGCAGAGGGCAGGGGGGGCAGAGGGCAGGGGGGGCAGAGGGCAGGGGGGCAGAGGGCAGGGGGGGCAGAGGGCAGGGGGGGCAGGGGGAGGCAGAGGGCAGGAGGGGGCAGAGGGCTGGGAAGGCAGAGGGCAGGGTAGGGGGGGCAGTGTGCAGGAGGGTGGGGGGGCAGAGGGCAGGGGGGAGCAGAGGGCAGGGGGGCAGAGGGCAGGGGGGGCAGAGGGCAGGGGGGGGGCAGGGGGGGCAGAGGGCAGGGGGGGAGGGGGGGCAGAGAGGGGGGGCAGAGGGCTGGGAAGGCAGAGGGCAGGGTAGGGGAGGCAGTGTGCAGGAGGGTGGGGGGGCAGTGCTAACCTGCAGTGTGTGTTCCTTGTCCAATCCCATGTCTTCCATGGTCCGCAGCACCTTCTCGTTAAGAGGCTCCCGCTGTCTGTCCAGTTTCACATGCTGACACTCTGCTATCAACTGTACCCAGGGCAGGAGAGGAGGGGGGAGAGAGGGGAGCAGGGAAGAGAGGGAGAGAGGAGAGAGGGAAGAGAGGGAGAGAGGAGAGGGGGAAGAGAGGAGAGGGGGGAGAGAGGAGAGGAGGAGAGGGGGAGAGAGGAGAGCGGGGTGAGAGGGGAGAGGAGAGGGGGGAGAGGGTGGAGAGAGGATAGGGGAGAGGGGGGACAGGGGAGTGGGGGGACAGGGGAGAGAGGGGGACAGGGAGAGAGGGGGAGAGAGAGGAGAGGGGGGAGAGGGAGGAGAGAGGAGAGGGGGAGAGGGGGGAGAGAGGAGAGGGGGGAGAGGGTGGAGAGAGGAGAGGGTGGAGAGAGGAGAGGGTGGAGAGAGAGGAGAGGGGGAGAGAGAGGAGAGAGGGAGAGAGAGGAGAGGGGGAGAGAGGAGAGGGGGTGAGGGGGAGAGAGAGGAGAGGGGGGAGAGAGAGGAGAGGGGGGAGAGAGAGGAGAGAGGGGAGAGGGGGGAGAGAGAGAAGAGAGGGGAGAGGGGGGAGAGAGGGAAGAGGGTGGAGAGAGGGGAGAGGGTGGAGAGAGGAGAGGGTGGAGAGAGGAGAGCGGGGAGAGAGGAGAGGGTGGAGAGAGGAGAGCGGGGAGAGAGAGGAGAGGAGGGTGAGAGAGGAGAGGGGGAGAGAGAGGAGAGGGGGGAGAGGAGAGGGGGAGAGAGAGGAGAGGGGGGAGAGGAGAGGGGGAGAGAGAGGAGAGGGGGAGAGAGAAGAGAGGGGGAGAGAGGAGAGGGGGGAGAGAGGAGAGGGTGGAGAGAGGAGAGGGGGGAGAGGGTGGAGAGAGGAGAGGGGGGAGAGGGTGGAGAGAGGAGAGGGGGGAGAGGGTGGAGAGAGGAGAGGGGGAGAGGAGGGAGAAAGGAGAGGGAGGAGAGAGAGGAGAGGGGGGAGAGAGAGGAGAGGGGGGAGAGAGAGGAGAGGGGGGTGAGAGAGGAGAGAGAGGAGAGGGGGGTGAGAGAGGAGAGAGAGGAGAGGGGGGAGTGAGAGGAGAGGGGGGAGTGAGAGGAGGGAGTGAGAGGAGAGGGGGCAGTGAGGAGAGGGGGCAGTGAGGAGAGGGGGCAGTGACGAGAGGGGGAGAGAGAGGAGAGGAGGGAGAGGGAGAGGAGGGAGTGAGAGGAGTGGGGGGAGTGAGAGGAGAGGGGGGAGAGAGAGGAGAGGGGGGAGAGAGAGGAGAGGGGGGAGAGAGAGGAGAGGGGGGAGAGAGAGGAGAGGGGGGAGAGAGAGGAGAGGGGGGAGAGAGGAGAGGGGGGAGAGAGAGGAGAGGGGGGAGAGAGGAGAGGGGGGAGAGAGGAGAGGGGGGAGAGAGAGGAGGGGGGGGGAGAGAGGAGAGGGGGGAGGGAGAGGAGAGAGGGGAGAGAGAGGAGAGGGGGGAGAGAGAGGAGAGGGGGGAGAGAGAGGAGAGGGGGGAGAGAGGAAAGGGGGAGAGGGTGGAGAGAGGAGAGGGGGAGAGGGTGGAGAGAGGAGAGGGTGGAGAGAGGAGAGGGTGGAGAGAGGAGAGGGGAGAGGGGAGAGGGGGGAGAGAGGAGAGGGTGGAGAGAGGAGAAGGGAGAGAGGAGAGGGGGGAGAGGGTGGAGGGGGGAGAGGGTGGAGAGAGGAGAGGGAGGAGAGGGTGGAGAGAGGAGAGGGGGAGAGGGTGGAGAGAGGAGAGGGAGGAGAGAGAGGAGAGGGGGGAGAGAGAGGAGAGGGGGGAGTGAGAGGAGAGGGGGGAGTGAGAGGAGAGGGGGGAGTGAGAGGAGAGGGGGGAGAGAGAGGAGAGGGGAGAGAGGAGAGGGTGGAGAGAGGAGAGGGGAGAGAGGAGAGGGGGGAGAGAGGAGAGGGTGGAGAGAGGAGAGGGGAGAGAGGAGAGGGGGGAGAGAGGAGAGGGTGGAGAGAGGAGAGGGTGGAGAGAGGAGAGGGGAGAGAGGAGAGGGGGGAGAGAGGAGAGGGTGGAGAGAGGAGAGGGGGGAGAGGGTGGAGGGGGGAGAGGGTGGAGAGAGGAGAGGGAGGAGAGGGTGGAGAGAGGAGAGGGGGAGAGGGTGGAGAGAGGAGAGGGAGGAGAGAGAGGAGAGGGGGGAGAGAGAGGAGAGGGGGGAGTGAGAGGAGAGGGGGGAGTGAGAGGAGAGGGGGGAGTGAGAGGAGAGGGGGGAGAGAGAGGAAGGGGGGAGAGAGAGGAGAGGGGAGAGAGGAGAGGGGGGAGTGAGAGGAGAGGGGGGAGTGAGAGGAGAGGGGGGAGTGAGAGGAGAGGGGGGAGTGAGAGGAGAGGGGGGAGTGAGAGGAGAGGGGGGAGTGAGAGGAGAGGGGGGAGTGAGAGGAGAGGGGGGAGAGAGAGGAGAGGGGAGAGTGAGAGGAGAGGGGAGAGTGAGAGGAGAGAGGTATAAGTTAGCAGGAATAATTAAGGGAAAATAAAGTGCGGGTGAGCAGCACAGACTGCAGTGACTGCAAGTAATGGACTCTAACTCTTCTGTGCTGCGCTGCGGATCCCTGTGCTGCGCTGCGGGTCTCTGTGCTGCGCTGCGGGTCTCTGTGCTGCGGGTCCCTGTGCTGCTCTGCGGGTCTCTGTGCTGTGCTGCTCTGCGGCTCCCTGTGCTGTGCTGCTATGCGGGTCTCTGTGCTGTGCTGCTCTGCGGCTCCCTGTGCTGCTCTGCGGGTCTCTGTGCTGTGCTGCTCTGTGGGTCCCTGTGCTGTGCTGCGCTGCTATGCGGGTCTCTGTGCTGTGCTGCTCTGCGGGTCCCTGTGCTGTGCTGCTCTGCGGCTCCCTGTGCTGCTCTGCGGGTCTCTGTGCTGCGCTGCTCTGCGGGTCTCTATGCTGCGCTGCTCTGCGGGTCTCTGTGCTGCTCTGTGGGTCTCTGTGCTGCGCTGCTCTGCGGGTCTCTGTGCTGCGCTGCGGGTCTCTGTGCTGCGCTGCGGGTCTCTGTGCTGCGCTGCTCTGCGGATTTCAGTGCTGCGCTGCTCTGCGGGTCTCTATGCTGCGCTGCTCTGCGGGTCTCTGTGCTGCTCTGTGGGTCTCTGTGCTGCGCTGCTCTGCGGGTCTCTGTGCTGCTCTGCGGGTCTCTGTGCTGCGCTGCTCTGCGGATTTCAGTGCTGCGCTGCTCTGCGGGTCTCTGTGCTGCGCTGCTCTGCGGGTCTCTGTGCTGCTCTGCGGGTCTCTGTGCTGCTCTGCGGGTCTCTGTGCTGCGCTGCTCTGCGGGTCTCTGTGCTGCGCTGCACTATGGGTCTCTGTGCTGCGCTGCTCTGCGGGTATCTGTGCTGCGCTGCGGGTATCTGTGCTGCGCTGCGGGTCTCTGTGCTGCGCTGCGGGTCTCTGTGCTGCGCTGCGGGTCTCTGTGCTGTGCTGCTCTGCGGGTCTCTGTGCTGCGCTGCGGGTCTCTGTGCTGCGCTGCTCTGCGGGTCTCTGTGCTGCGCTGCGGGTCTCTGTGCTGCGCTGCTCTGCGGGTCTCTGTGCTGCGCTGCGGGTATCTGTGCTGCGCTGCGGGTCTCTGTGCTGCGCTGCTCTGCGGGTCTCTGTGCTGCGCTGCTCTGCGGGTCTCTGTGCTGCGCTGCGGGTCTCTGTGCTGCGCTGCGGGTCTCTGTGCTGAGCTGCTCTGCGGGTCTCTGTGCTGCGCTGCTCTGCGGGTCTCTGTGCTGCGCTGCTCTGCGGGTCTCTGTGCTGCTCTGCGGGTCCAGTCCCTGATCCCCGGCCCAGTCCCTGATCCCCGGCCCAGTCCCTGATCCCCGGCCCAGTCCCTGATCCCCGGCCCAGTCCCTGATTCCCGGCCCAGTCCCTGATTCCCGGCCCAGTCCCTGATCCCTGGCCCAGTCCCTTAACCCCGGCCCAGTCCCTGATCCCCGGCCCAGTCCCTGATCCCTGGCCCAGTCCCTGATCCCCAGCCCTGATCCCCGGCCCAGTCCCTGATTCCCGGCCCAGTCCCTGATCCCCGGCCCAGTCCCTGATCCCTGGCCCAGTCCCTGATCCCCGGCCCAGTCCCTGATTCCCGGCCCAGTCCCTGATCCCTGGCCCAGTCCCTTAACCCCGGCCCAGTCCCTGATCCCCAGCCCTGATTCCCGGCCCAGTCCCTGATCCCTGGCCCAGTCCCTTAACCCCGGCCCAGTCCCTGATCCCCAGCCCTGATCCCCGGCCCAGCCCTCCTACTAACTGGCTGAGCAGAAACCCCGTTTATGTACTTGTGTTTGCCTCAAACACCTTGCTGCCTTGTTGCTCTCTTGTCTTGCGTATCATGTTCCTGTTTTGACCTTGGCTTGTATCTGGACTTCCGCCTCTATGACCCTTGACCTCGGCTTTCTATTGGACTTCTACCTTCTCTACTCCTGGACCCCGGCACCGCACGACGACTATCCGACTTCTCCAATCCCTGACCACGGCGAGTATATACGACCATTCTGATCTCTCCTATCCTGACCCAGCTACACGACCTTACTCTGCACTCCGGACGCGGTCTCACGGTTGGAGGTCGGTGTATTCCAACATCCCCACATCAGCCTCGCAGCCCCGTCCTGTTTGTAGTGAGCACTCGTTATATCCTGTCCCTGTGCGTTCTTTGTCTCTCTTGCGGGAAACCTGTGTATTGCGTGACCCCTGTCCTGTTGTCCCTGTGGACCGCCGACATGCCTGTGTGCTGTTGCTCCCCGGTCCCTGTCCCCGATTCCGGTCCCTGTCCCTGATCCCCGGTCCTGTCCGGTACGCATGCTGGTCACTTACCCTTTCAAACTCCAGGTCTTGCTCCCCGTGGCACATCCACTTGTGTTTGCAGATCAGCTCCATGGACAAACGCTTACTGGGTTCCAGAACCAGCATGTGCCGGATAAGGTGCTCACATTCTGCAATAAAGAGATCAGGTGAAACTCACTGGGCCAGAACTGCTGGCCACGGCTCACTGGGCCTTCACAACTGCTGGCCACGGCTCACTGGGCCTTCACAACTGCTGGTCATGGCTCACTGGACTTCCAGAACCACTGGACAAGCCTCACTGGGCCTCCAGAACCGCTGGACAAGCCTCACTGGGCCTCCAGAACTGCTGGACAAGGCTCACTGGGCCTCTTCAACTTCTCCGCAGCCAGGCGGGCTAGAAATGAACCACTCCGCATGTTATTGTCTCTCTGCGTGTTATTATATTGCTCCACGTGTTACTATATCACTGCGTGTTATAATCGCTCTGCGTGTTATTATATTGCTCCACGTGTTACTATATCACTGCGTGTTATAGCGCTCTGCGTGTTATTATATTGCTCCACGTGTTACTATCACTGCATGTTATAGCGCTCCACGTGTTACTATATCACTGCATGTTATAGCGCTCCACGTGTTACTATATCACTGCGTGTTATAATCGCTCTGCATGTTATAGCGCTCTGCGTGTTATCATATTGCTCCATATGTTACTATATAACACTGAGAGCGATTATAACACGCAGTGATATAGTAACATGTGGAGCAATTATAATAACACATCTTAATATATGGCTCAGCATAATATTATATCACTCCTGTTATCTGGCTCAGCATAATATTATATCACTCCTGTTATCTGGCTCAGCGTGATATTATATCCCTCCTGTTATCTGGCTCAGCGTGATATTATATCCCTCCTGTTATCTGGCTCAGCGTGATATTATATCCCTCCTGTTATCTGGCTCAGCGTGATATTATATCCCTCCTGTTATATGGCTCAGCGTGATATTATATCCCTCCTGTTATCTGGCTCAGCGTGATATTATATCCCTCCTGTTATATGGCTCAGCGTGATATTATATCCCTCCTGTTATCTGGCTCAGCGTGATATTATATCCCTCCTGTTATATGGCTCAGCGTGATATTATATCCCTCCTGTTATATGGCTCAGCGTGATATTATATCCCTCCTGTTATCTGGCTCAGCGTGATATTATATCCCTCCTGTTATATGGCTCAGCGTGATATTATATCCCTCCTGTTATCTGGCTCAGCGTGATATTATATCCCTCCTGTTATCTGGCTCAGCGTGATATTATATCCCTCCTGTTATATGGCTCAGCGTGATATTATATCCCTCCTGTTATCTGGCTCAGCGCGATATTATATCCCTCCTGTTATCTGGCTCAGCGCGATATTATATCCCTCCTGTTATCTGGCTCAGCGTGATATTATATCCCTCCTGTTATATGGCTCAGCGTGATATTATATCCCACCTGTTATCTGGCTCAGCGTGATATTATATCCCTCCTGTTATCTGGCTCAGCGTGATATTATATCCCTCCTGTTATCTGGCTCAGCGTGATATTATATCGCTCCTGTTATCTGGCTCAGCGTGATATTATATCCCTCCTGTTATCTGGCTCAGCGTGATATTATATCCCTCCTGTTATCTGGCTCAGCGTGATATTATATCCCTCCTGTTATCTGGCTCAGCGTGATATTATATCCCTCCTGTTATATGGCTCAGCGTGATATTATATCCCTCCTGTTATCTGGCTCAGCGCGCTATTATATCCCTCCTGTTATATGGCTCAGCGTGATATTATATCCCTCCTGTTATCTGGCTCAGCGTGATATTCTATCCCTCCTGTTATATGGCTCAGCGTGATATTCTATCCCTCCTGTTATATGGCTCAGCGTGATATTATATCCCTCCTGTTATCTGGCTCAGCGTGATATTATATCCCTCCTGTTATCTGGCTCAGCGTGATATTATATCCCTCCTGTTATCTGGCTCAGCGTGATATTATATCCCTCCTGTTATATGGCTCAGCGTGATATTATATCCCTCCTGTTATCTGGCTCAGCGCGCTATTATATCCCTCCTGTTATATGGCTCAGTGTGATATTATATCCCTCCTGTTATCTGGCTCAGCGTGATATTATATCCCTCCTGTTATATGGCTCAGTGTGATATTATATCCCTCCTGTTATATGGCTCAGCGTGATATTATATCCCTCCTGTTATCTGGCTCAGCGTGATATTATATCCCTCCTGTTATCTGGCTCAGCGTGATATTATATCCCTCCTGTTATCTGGCTCAGCGTGATATTATATCCCTCCTGTTATCTGGCTCAGCGTGATATTATATCCCTCCTGTTATATGGCTCAGCGTGATATTATATCCCTCCTGTTATATGGCTCAGCGTGATATTATATCACTTCTGTTATCTGGCTCAGCGCGATATTATATCCCTCCTGTTATCTGGCTCAGCGTGATATTATATCCCTCCTGTTATCTGGCTCAGCTTGATATTATATCCCTCCTGTTATCTGGCTCAGCGTGATATTATATCCCTCCTGTTATCTGGCTCAACGTGATATTATATCCCTCCTGTTATCTGGCTCAGCGTGATATTATATCCCTCCTGTTATCTGGCTCAGCGTGAGATTATATCCCTCCTGTTATCTGGCTCAGCGCGATATTATATCCCTCCTGTTATCTGGCTCAGCGCGATATTATATCCCTCCTGTTATCTGGCTCAGCGTGATATTATATCCCTCCTGTTATCTGGCTCAGCGTGATATTATATCCCTCCTGTTATCTGGCTCAGCACGATATTATATCCCTCCTGTTATCTGGCTCAGTGTGATATTACATCCCTCCTGTTATCTGGCTCAGCGTGATATTATATCCCTCCTGTTATCTGGCTCAGCGTGATATTATATCGCTCCTGTTATCTGGCTCAGCGCGATATTATATCCCTCCTGTTATCTGGCTCAGCGTGATATTATATCCCTCCTGTTATCTGGCTCAGCGTGATATTATATCCCTCCTGTTATCTGGCTCAGCGTGATATTATATCCCTCCTGTTATCTGGCTCAGCGTGATATTATATCACTTCTGTTATCTGGCTCAGCACGATATTATATCCCTCCTGTTATCTGGCTCAGCGTGATATTATATCCCTCCTGTTATCTGGCTCAGCGTGATATTATATCCCTCCTGTTATATGGCTCAGCGTGATATTATATCCCTCCTGTTATCTGGCTCAGCGTGATATTATATCCCTCCTGTTATCTGGCTCAGCGCGCTATTATATCCCTCCTGTTATCTGGCTCAGCGTGATATTATATCCCTCCTGTTATCTGGCTCAGCGCGCTATTATATCCCTCCTGTTATCTGCTCAGAGTGATATTACATCCCTCCTGTTATCTGGCTCAGCGTGATATTATATCCCTCCTGTTATCTGGCTCAGTGTGATATTATATCCCTCCTGTTATCTGGCTCAGCGTGATATTATATCCCTCCTGTTATCTGGCTCAGCGTGATATTATATCGCTCCTGTTATCTGGCTCAGCGCGATATTATATCCCTCCTGTTATCTGGCTCAGCGTGATATTATATCCCTCCTGTTATCTGCTCAGCGTGATATTATATCCCTCCTGTTATCTGGCTCAGCGCGATATTATATCGCTCCTGTTATCTGGCTCAGCACGATATTATATCCCTCCTGTTATCTGGCTCAGCGTGATATTATATCCCTCCTGTTATCTGGCTCAGCGCGATATTATATCCCTCCTGTTATCTGGCTCAGCGCGATATTATATCCCTCCTGTTATCTGCTCAGCGTGATATTACATCCCTCCTGTTATCTGGCTCAGCGTGATATTATATCCCTCCTGTTATCTGGCTCAGCGCGCTATTATATCCCTCCTGTTATCTGGCTCAGCGTGATATTATATCCCTCCTGTTATCTGGCTCAGCGCGCTATTATATCCCTCCTGTTATCTGCTCAGCGTGATATTACATCCCTCCTGTTATCTGGCTCAGCGTGATATTATATCCCTCCTGTTATCTGGCTCAGCGTGATATTATATCCCTCCTGTTATCTGCTCAGCGCGATATTATATCCCTCCTGTTATCTGGCTCAGCGTGATATTATATCCCTCCTGTTATCTGTCTCAGCGTGATATTATATCCCTCCTGTTATCTGGCTCAGCGTGATATTATATCCCTCCTGTTATCTGGCTCAGCGTGATATTATATCCCTCCTGTTATCTGGCTCAGCGTGATATTATATCCCTCCTGTTATCTGGCTCAGCGTGATATTATATCCCTCCTGTTATCTGGCTCAGCGTGATATTATATCCCTCCTGTTATCTGGCTCAGCGTGATATTATATCCCTCCTGTTATCTGGCTCAGCGTGATATTATATCCCTCCTGATATCTGGCTCAGCGTGATATTATATCCCTCCTGATATCTGGCTCAGCGTGATATTATATCCCTCCTGTTATCTGGCTCAGCGTGATATTATATCCCTCCTGTTATCTGGCTCAGCGTGATATTATATCCCTCCTGATATCTGGCTCAGCGTGATATTATATCCCTCCTGTTATCTGGCTCAGCGTGATATTATATCCCTCCTGTTATCTGGCTCAGCGTGATATTATATCCCTCCTGTTATCTGGCTCAGCGTGATATTATATCCCTCCTGTTATCTGGCTCAGCGTGATATTATATCCCTCCTGTTATCTGGCTCAGCGTGATATTATATCCCTCCTGATATCTGGCTCAGCGTGATATGATATCCCTCCTGTTATCTGGCTCAGCGTGATATTATATCCCTCCTGTTATCTGCTCAGCGTGATATTATATCCCTCCTGTTATCTGGCTCAGCGTGATATTATATCCCTCCTGTTATCTGCTCAGCGTGATATTATATCCCTCCTGTTATCTGGCTCAGCGTGATATTATATCCCTCCTGTTATATGGCTCAGCGTGATATTATATCCCTCCTGTTATCTGGCTCAGCGTGATATTATATCCCTCCTGTTATCTGGCTCAGCGTGATATTATATCACTTCTGTTATCTGGCTCAGCACGATATTATATCCCTCCTGTTATCTGGCTCAGCGTGATATTATATCCCTCCTGTTATCTGCTCAGCGTGATATTATATCGCTCCTGTTATCTGGCTCAGCGTGATATTATATCCCTCCTGTTATCTGGCTCAGCGTGATATTATATCCCTCCTGTTATCTGGCTCAGCGTGATATTATATCCCTCCTGATATCTGGCTCAGCGCGAGATTATATCCCTCCTGTTATCTGGCTCAGCGTGATATTATATCGCTCCTGTTATCTGGCTCAGCGTGATATTATATCCCTCCTGTTATCTGCTCAGCGTGATATTATATCCCTCCTGTTATCTGCTCAGCGTGATATTATATCCTTCCTGTTATCTGGCTCAGCGTGATATTATATCCCTCCTGTTATCTGGCTCAGCGTGATATTATATCCCTCCTGTTATCTGGCTCAGCGTGATATTATATCCCTCCTGTTATCTGGCTCAGCGTGATATTATATCCCTCCTGTTATCTGGCTCAGCGTGATATTATATCCCTCCTGTTATCTGCTCAGCGTGATATTATATCCCTCCTGTTATCTGGCTCAGCGTGATATTATATCCCTCCTGTTATATGGCTCAGCGTGATATTATATCCCTCCTGTTATCTGCTCAGCGTGATATTATATCCCTCCTGTTATCTGGCTCAGCGCGATATTATATCCCTCCTGTTATATGGCTCAGCGTGATATTATATCCCTCCTGTTATCTGCTCAGCGTGATATTATATCCCTCCTGTTATCTGCTCAGCGTGATATTATATCCCTCCTGTTATCTGGCTCAGCGTGATATTATATCCCTCCTGTTATATGGCTCAGCGTGATATTATATCCCTCCTGTTATCTGGCTCAGCGTGATATTATATCCCTCCTGTTATCTGGCTCAGCGTGATATTATATCCCTCCTGTTATCTGGCTCAGCGTGATATTATATCCCTCCTGTTATCTGGCTCAGCGTGATATTATATCCCTCCTGTTATCTGCTCAGCGTGATATTATATCCCTCCTGTTATCTGGCTCAGCGTGATATTATATCCCTCCTGTTATATGGCTCAGCGTGATATTATATCCCTCCTGTTATCTGGCTCAGCGTGATATTATATCCCTCCTGTTATCTGGCTCAGCGTGATATTATATCCCTCCTGTTATCTGGCTCAGCGTGATATTATATCCCTCCTGTTATCTGGCTCAGCGTGATATTATATCCCTCCTGTTATCTGGCTCAGCGTGATATTATATCCCTCCTGTTATCTGGCTCAGCGTGATATTATATCCCTCCTGTTATCTGGCTCGGCGTGATATTATATCCCTCCTGTTATCTGGCTCGGCGTGATATTATATCGCTCCTGTTATCTGGCTCGGCGTGATATTATATCCCTCCTGTTATCTGGCTCAGCGTGATATTATATCCCTCCTGTTATCTGGCTCAGCGTGATATTATATCCCTCCTGTTATCTGGCTCAGCGTGATATTATATCCCTCCTGTTATCTGGCTCAGCGTGATATTATATCCCTCCTGTTATCTGGCTCAGCGTGATATTATATCCCTCCTGTTATCTGGCTCAGCGTGATATTATATCCCTCCTGTTATCTGGCTCAGCGTGATATTATATCGCTCCTGTTATCTGGCTCAGCGTGATATTATATCCCTCCTGTTATCTGGCTCAGCGTGATATTATATCCCTCCTGTTATCTGGCTCAGCGTGATATTATATCCCTCCTGTTATCTGCTCAGCGTGATATTATATCCCTCCTGTTATCTGGCTCAGCGTGATATTATATCCCTCCTGTTATATGGCTCAGCGTGATATTATATCCCTCCTGTTATCTGGCTCAGCGTGATATTATATCCCTCCTGTTATCTGGCTCAGCGTGATATTATATCCCTCCTGTTATCTGCTCAGCGTGATATTATATCCCTCCTGTTATCTGGCTCAGCGTGATATTATATCGCTCCTGTTATCTGGCTCAGCGTGATATTATATCCCTCCTGTTATCTGGCTCAGCGTGATATTATATCCCTCCTGTTATATGGCTCAGCGTGATATTATATCCCTCCTGTTATCTGGCTCAGCGTGATATTATATCCCTCCTGTTATCTGGCTCAGCGTGATATTATATCCCTCCTGTTATCTGGCTCAGCGCGATATTATATCCCTCCTGTTATCTGGCTCAGCGTGATATTATATCCCTCCTGTTATCTGGCTCAGCGTGATATTATATCCCTCCTGTTATCTGGCTCAGCGTGATATTATATCCCTCCTGTTATCTGGCTCAGCGTGATATTATATCCCTCCTGTTATCTGCTCAGCGTGATATTATATCCCTCCTGTTATCTGGCTCAGCGTGATATTATATCGCTCCTGTTATCTGGCTCAGCGTGATATTATATCCCTCCTGTTATCTGGCTCAGCGTGATATTATATCCCTCCTGTTATATGGCTCAGCGTGATATTATATCCCTCCTGTTATCTGGCTCAGCGTGATATTATATCCCTCCTGTTATCTGGCTCAGCGTGATATTATATCCCTCCTGTTATCTGGCTCAGCGTGATATTATATCCCTCCTGTTATCTGGCTCAGCGTGATATTATATCCCTCCTGTTATCTGGCTCAGCGTGATATTATATCCCTCCTGTTATCTGGCTCAGCGTGATATTATATCCCTCCTGTTATCTGGCTCAGCGTGATATTATATCCTTCCATGTTATTACATGTCTCAATGTGAGATCATATTCTGTGCTTTATTATATTGTGTTATCACATTGCTCTGTATATCGCTGGCGATTAATATTGCGCCCGCGAGTTAGCGTGGCGGCCCGCGAGTTAGCGTGGCGGCCCGCGAGTTAGCGTGGCGGCCCGCGAGTTAGCGTGGCGGCCCGCGAGTTAGCGTGGCGGCCCGCGAGTTAGCGTGGCGGCCCGCGAGTTAGCGTGGCGGCCCGCGAGTTAGCGTGGCGGCCCGCGAGTTAGCGTGGCGGCCCGCGAGTTAGCGTGGCGGCCCGCGAGTTAGCGTGGCGGCCCGCGAGTTAGCGTGGCGGCCCGCGAGTTAGCGTGGCGGCCCGCGAGTTAGCGTGGCGGCCCGCGAGTTAGCGTGGCGGCCCGCGAGTTAGCGTGGCGGCCCGCGAGTTAGCGTGGCGGCCCGCGAGTTAGCGTGGCGGCCCGCGAGTTAGCGTGGCGGCCCGCGAGTTAGCGTGGCGGCCCGCGAGTTGCTGCCTCTGCCGCTTCAGGAGATAAGTTAAACGTGGAAAAAATAAATCAGACAAATAGAAAAATGTTAAACGGGTTCTATTTTGTGGATAAGCGCCGGACCATCCACTCATCTCTGTGATCAGACTGTGCAGGGTTAACAAGTTCACTTTTGCTCACTGTAAAGTCGCCCTGTTCCATTAATTATGCTGGAAAGTGTAGCATTGGGAGTATCAGATAACAATTCCCTTCCTGGGACCAGAGGAAAATAAAGTCTTTCACACTTTGGGACACAAATCAGGAAAACTCCCTTTAACAGGTAAAGTTTATAAGAAACCTATTCCATTCATATGTTTAAAACATGACAGATGGTAATGCAAATGGCAGGGAAAATGAAGTGTTTTAATTAATCTGGTACTTCAGGGGTTAACGTTGGTTAGAAATTATGTTAAAAATACAAGATATTGTGCTTATGACAGGTCAGGACCTGGGCTGTCAGCCTCAAAGAAAACTGTGATCCCTTGTGCTCCCAGAGAGAGGGGCCATACACACAGGTCCCTGAGATACCCGCTATGCGTCCCAAAGAGAGGGGCCACACCCAGGTCCCTGATACCCCCTGTGCGCCCCAGAGAGAGGGGCCATACACACAGGTGCCTGAGATACCCGCTATGCGTCCCAAAGAGAGGGGCCACACCCAGGTCCCTGATACCCCCTCTGCGCTCCAGAGAGAGAGGGGCCATACACACAGGTCCCTGAGATACCTCCTGTGCGTCCCAGAGAAAGAGGGGCCACAGACAGGTACCCGAAATACCCCCTGTGCGCCCCAGAGAGAGAGGGACCACACACAGGTCCTTGAGATACCCGCTATGCGTCCCAGAGAGAGGGGGGCCACACACAGGTCCCCGAGATACCTCCTGTGCATCCCAGAGAGAGGGGGCCACACACAGGTCCCCGAGATACCTCCTGTGCGTCCCAGAGAGATGGGGGCCACACACAGGTCCCCGAGATACCTCCTGTGCATTCCAGAGAGAGGGGGCCACACACAGGTCCCCGAGATACCCCCCGTGCGTCCCAGAAAGAGAGGGGCCACACACAGTCCCCGAGATACCCCCTGTGCGTCCCAGAGAGAGAGGGGGCCACACACAGGTCCCCGAGATACCCCCTGTGCGTCCCAGAGAGGGGGCCACACACAGGTCCCCGAGGTACCCCCTGTGCGTCCGAGAGAGAGGGGCCACACACAGGTCCTCGAGATACCCCCTGTGTGTCCCAGAGAGAGAGGGGGCCACACACAGGTCCCCGAGATACCACCTGTGCGTCCCAGAGAGAGAGGTGCCACACACAGGTCCCTGAGATACCCCCTGTGCGTCCCAGAGAGAGAGGTGCCACACACAGGTCCCTGAGATACCCCCTGTGCGTCCCAGAGAGAGAGGTGCCACACACAGGTCCCTGAGATACCCCCTGTGCGTCCCAGAGAGAGGTGCCACACACAGGTCCCTGAGATACCCTCTGTGCGTCCCAGAGAGAGGGGGGCCACACACAGGTCCCTGAGATACCCCCTGTGCGTCCCAGAGAGAGAGGTGCCACACACAGGTCCCTGAGATACCCCCTGTGCGTCCCAGAGAGAGGGGCCACACACAGGTCCCTGAGATACCCTCTGTGCGTCCCAGAGAGAGGGGGGCCACACACAGGTCCCTGAGATACCCCCTGTGCGTCCCAGAGAGAGAGGTGCCACACACAGGTCCCTGAGATACCCCCTGTGCGTCCCAGAGAGAGGGGCCACACACAGGTCCCTGAGATACCCTCTGTGCGTCCCAGAGAGAGAGGGGCCACACACAGGTCCCTGAGATACCCTCTGTGCGTCCCAGAGAGAGGTGCCACACACAGGTCCCTGAGATACCCTCTGTGCGTCCCAGAGAGAGGTGCCACACACAGGTCCCTGAGATACCCTCTGTGCGTCCCAGAGAGAGAGGGGGCCACACACAGGTCCCTGAGATACCCTCTGTGCGTCCCAGAGAGAGGTGCCACACACAGGTCCCTGAGATACCACCTGTGCGTCCCAGAGAGAGAGGTGCCACACACAGGTCCCTGAGATACCCTCTGTGCGTCCCAGAGAGAGGTGCCACACACAGGTCCCTGAGATACCCCCCGTGCGTCCCAGAAAGAGAGGGGCCACACACAGGTCCCTGAGATACCCTCTGTGCGTCCCAGAGAGAGAGGTGCCACACACAGGTCCCTGAGATACCCTCTGTGCGTCCCAGAGAGAGGTGCCACACACAGGTCCCTGAGATACCACCTGTGCGTCCCAGAGAGAGAGGTGCCACACACAGGTCCCTGAGATACCCTCTGTGCGTCCCAGAGAGAGAGGTGCCACACACAGGTCCCTGAGATACCCTCTGTGCGTCCCAGAGAGAGGTGCCACACACAGGTCCCTGAGATACCACCTGTGCGTCCCAGAGAGAGAGGGGCCACACACAGGTCCCTGAGGTCGCATTTTGGGTCCAAGTATCAGATCCATACGTGTGCATGGTTAGGATGCACTTGTGAAACACTTTCTTCTTGTAACATTGTCGTTTATTCAAAATGCCTCAACCCCATCCTCATTCTCCTGTTGATATCATTGAAAAGGCTCCCACCCATTGGCAAATAACAATCAAGGTAGACATAGTCTTACACTTCGTTATTTTGCATTGATTTCGATCTTTGTTGAGGTGATACAATTTTTTTGGAACATCCCTTTGGTTTTGCTAACATTTATATGGAGGCCACATTCTGACTCGCTTCGGCGAGTTCTCCGGTTTTTTATTTTTTTTCCGTCTTATTTTTATGTATAAAATGTGTTACCAGGAAGTAATACATTGAGTAGTACCTCTCGTTTTCACGTATGTCCTGGGCACAAAGTTATGATGACAAATACATGGTTACATTAAGTGAGCAGGATTATACATTATACACAAGGCATTGTATGCATAGTTAGAGATGATATAAATGATAGGCTTATGTTACAGACCACAATAAAATGTGAGACAGCACTTAGACTGGTGGCGGCTGTGAGAGGCTCCGGTAACTGTTCCAGTGTGTTGGGGTGCACGGTAAGAAAAGGAGGAACGGCGGGATACTTTGTTGAACCTTGTGACCATGATTATGAACTTGTGGCAAAAATAACAATGTCCTCTGCAAATTGTAGGCAAATATTCACCGTAGATTTTGATTCCCTATTGTTCCCAATTCAATGTCTTTAAGAACTGAAGTGTTGCTGTGAAAAGCTCTGGTGACACGATGTCTCCCTGCCGCACTCCCTAAGGCGTGTTTTATAGTAGGTGCGGGCGCACCTGTGCGAACGCGCGTCCACATGACGCATACTTTGTGTGTACAGTGCATGCTGCCGGGAGCGACAGGTTTGCAGTGTGTGTTTGTGTATGTGTGTGTGAGTATTTATATGTATATTGTGTGTTATTAATTTATTATATAATTATTTTTTAAAAGACACGTGTAAAATAACAATAAATTATTTATTAACATTGTGCACACATACATACATACATACCGTTAGTGTCCAATTATTTCCGGACCTGACAATTTTCATAATTTTGCCACCACAATGGATTTGAAATGAAACAACCGAGATGTCCCAGGGAATAGACTTCCAGCTTTAATTCAAGGTGTTGAACAAAAAGAAAAGACTTTCAGCTTTAATTCAAGGTGTTGAACAAAAATATTGTATGAAACGTTTAGGAATTGTAACCATTTTCATACACAGTCCCCTTATTTCAGGGGCTCAAATGTAATTGGACAAATTAACACAATCATAATAAAATGTTCATTTTTAATACTTTGTCGAGAATCCTTTGCAGGCAATGACTGCTTGAAGTCTGGAACGCATGGACATCACCAAACGCTGGGTTTCCTCCTTTGTGATGCTTTGCCAGGTCTTTACTGCAGCTGTCTTCAGATGTTGTTTGTTCGTGGGTCTTTCTGCCTTAAGTTTTGTCTTCAGCAAGTGAAATGCATGCTCGATCGGGTTGAGATCAGGTGATTGACTCGGCCATTGCAGAATACTCCACTTCTTTGCCTTAAAAAACTCCTGGGTTGCTTTCGCAGTATGATTTGGGTCATTGTCCATCTGTAAAGTGAAGCGCCGTCCAATCAACTTCGTTGAACTTTGCTGAATCTGAGCAGACAATATATCCCTATACACTTCAGAATTCATCTGGCTGCTTCTGTCACATCATCAATAAACACTAGTGACCCAGTGCCATTGTAAGCCATGCATGCCCATGACATCACACTGCCTCCACCGTGTTTTACAGATGATGTGGTATGCTTCGGATCATGAGCCGTTTCCAAGCCGTCTCCATACTTTTTTCTTCCCATCATTCAGGTATAGGTTGATCTTAGTTTCATCTGTCCAAAGAATGCTGTTCCAGAACTGGGCTGGCTTTTTTTTAGATATTGTTTGGCAAAGTCTAATCTGGCCTTTCTATTCTTGAGGCTTATGAATGCTTTGCACCTTGTGGTGAACCCGCTTTATTTGCTCTCGTGAAGTCTTCTCTTTATGGCAGACTTGGATAATGATATGCCTACCTCCTGGAGAGTGTTCTTCACTTGGCTGGATGTTGTGAAGGGGTTTATCTTTACAATGGAAAGGATCTTACGATCATCCACCACTGTTGTCTTCCGTGGACGTCAAGGCCTTTTTGTGTTGCAGAGCTCACCAGTGCGTTCTTTTTTTCTCAAAATGTACCAAACTGTTGATTTGGCATCTCCAAATGTTCCTTCCATCTCTCTGATGGATTTTCTTTATTTTTGCAGCCTAAGGATGCCCTGTTTCACTTGCATTGAGAGCTCCTTTGACCGCATGTTGTTGGTTCACAGCAACAGCTTCCAAATGCGAATGTCACACCTGGAATCAACTCCAGACCTTTTACCTGCTTAATTGATGATGAAATAATGAAGGAATAGCCCACACCTGTCCATGAAAAAGCTTTTGAGTCAATTGTCCAATTACTTTTGGTCCCTTGAAAAAGAGAGGGCTACATATTAAAGAGATGTAATTCCTAAACCCTTCCTCCAATTTGGATGTGAATACCCTCAAATTAAAGCTGACAGGCTGTACTTTAAGCCCATATTCATTATTTAACTGTAACTTGAATTTATTTTGGTACACAGCCGAAATAACAAAACTTGTATCAGTGTCCAATAATTTCCGGACCTAACTGTACATACATACATACATAACAGTGGCAGTAGCGGCGCGAAAACGTACTTTTCTGAGTCGTCCCCGCTATCGCCCGGCTCCATGCTCCCTGCCATGCGCGCATGCGGCCCTAGCATACAATGGCTGGCTAACTATAACTGCCGCGCATGCCCCCACTATATTACGGGCCTTACTGATCCTGGTGACATGGCATCTCCCTGCCGCACTCCCTTATTGATCCTGGTGACATGGCATCTCCCTGCCGCTCTCCCTTACTGATCCTGGTGTCACCGTGTCTCCCTGTCACACTCCCTTACTGATCCTAGTGACACGGTGTCTCCCTGCCGCACTCCCTTATTGATCCTGGTGACATGGCATCTCCCTGCCGCTCTCCCTTACTGATCCTGGTGACACCGTGTCTCCCTGCCGCACTCCCTTGCTGATCCTGGTGACACGGTGTCTCCTGCCGCGCTCCCTTACTGAACCCGGTGACACAGTATCTCCTGCCGCACTCCCTTACTAATCCTGGTTACACCGTGTCCCCTGTCGCACTCCATCGCTGATCCTGGTGACATGGCGTCTCCCTGCCGCACTTCCTTGCTGATCCTGGTGACATGGCGTCTCCCTGCCGCTCTTCCTTACTGATCCTGGTGACACCGTGTCTCCCTGCCGCACTCCCTTACTGATCCTGGTGACACTGTGTCTCCCTGTCACACTCCCTTGCTGATCCTAGTGACACGGTGTCTCCCTGCCGCACTCCCTTGCTGATCCTGGTGACACGGTGTCTCCTGTCTCACTCCCTTACTGATCCTAGTGACACGGTGTCTCCCTGCCGCACTCCCTCACGGATCCTGGTGACACGGTGTCTCCCTGCCGCACTCCCTTGCTGATCCTCGTGACACGGTGTCTCCTTGTCGCACTCCCTTACCGATCCTGGTGACATTTTCTCCCTGCCGCACTCCCTTATTGATCCTGGTGACACGGTGTCTCCCTGCCGCACTCCCTTATTGATCCTGGTGACACGGTGTCTCCCTGTCAGACTCCCTTACTGAACCCGGTGACACGGTATCTCCTGCCGCACTCCCTTACTAATCCTGGTTACACCGTGTCCCCTGTCGCACTCCCTCGCTGATCAGGTGACATGGCGTCTCCCTGCCGCACTTCCTTGCTGATCCTGGTGACATGGCGTCTCACTGTCGCTCTCCCATACTGATCCTGGTGACACAGTGTCTCCCTGCCGCACTCCCTTACTGATCCTGGTGACACCGTTGTCATTGTAGAGGGGGTCTGACCCGGGATTAAAGGGATTACACCCCATTTGGCCACCCCCTTCTCTCACCTGGGAAGCAAGGGGTTAACTGGACTGTGGTCCAGTAATGTGTTTTTACCTTGCTTCAGCATCCTAATGTATATTCCCCTGTAAAAATGTATTGTTTCTGTTACAGTGTTTGCCCCAACACATACACTGGGATTGATGCGGGAGGCTTAAGGGGTTAATGAGCTGCAGTTTAGGAAAATACAAATATGTGTGGTGTCTTTTCAGAAATATCTGGGCTTCAACAGGCTTGATTGAAGTTGGGTGTGGAAAGTACAGAGGGGGTTTAGTGTACAGTATGTTAATACCTAATTGGCAGGCCAAGGGTATATTGCTGGTAGAGACAGCTAGGACCCAGGTCTGGGGCATTGGGTGTGAAATATAGCACCTGTGACAAATGTTCGCTACACACAGGCCCAGCTTCAAAGGATTTCTTGACAAGGGGCTATGGGGGCCAGGGGTGCGGTTACACAAGGAGATATCAGAATGAGTGACCTTATTAAATATAAGAATACCATGGGTTGTCCTCGACTGAATATGCTAAAAATTACATATGTGTAACCGGGGGACCGAGCCGCAAATAACGATTACAGACACATGATGTCTAGCAGGTCCTAGGAGACAGATATTAATATCTCTCTTAATTTTAGTATTACACGGTAATATTTGGTCTCATTGGGAGCGTCATGCATGCCGGAATGTATTAATATGTTTCGCGTGCCAGTAAGTACTACTGAACTGAAGTTATGAAGTTATTTAGATAGGAAAAGCAGTTTTTAAACGTCCTTGGGTGGGTGGAGTTGTCAACCTCACCACTGATTTATGAGAGAGGCTGGGTTTTGGTTGTGTTCAATGGGAAATAATTGTATCAGAACTAGGCTCAGCCTATGGCTATTGTCCTTCATGTCTTTCGTGTCTTAGTGATTTTGAAGATTGCTGTATGAACTGCTAGTCAAGATTTCTGACTATTTCATCATTCCATCTTAAGTAAGTGTCTATATTTTGTCTGTTATTTGTATAATCTCGTGTGTTCACCTTTTTCAAGGAATAAATTATATTTTATCATATCTCAGCCGTGTTCAGTTCAACCCAGGTATATTTTTGGTGTATTATTATAGCCTGTCACAAAGTTACCGTCATAACCGTGTCTCCCTGTCACACTCCCTTACCGATCCTGGTGACACGGTGTCTCCTTGTCGCACTCCCTTATTGATCCTGGTGCCACGGTGTCTCCCTGCCGCACTCCCTTGCTGATCCTGGTGACACGGTGTCTCCTTGTCGCACTCCCTTACCGATCCTGGTGACACGGTGTCTCCTTGTCGCACTCCCTTATTGATCCTGGTGCCACGGTGTCTCCCTGCCGCACTCCCTTGCTGATCCTGGTGACACGGGGTCTCCCTGCCGCACTCCCTTGCTGATCCTGGGGACACGGTGTCTCCCTGCCGCACTCCCTTGCTGATCCTGGGGACACGGTGTCTCCCTGCCACACTCCCTTGCTGAACCTTACCTTGCTTGTATCTTCATGTAATCTAATGGTTATGTGGGATTATATAAATATATATATATATAAAAATATATATATATATATATATATATATATATATATATATATATATATATATATATATATAAAATCAAAAAATAAATAGATGATACCGTTCTGTGGCTAACGAAATGCTTTTATTTGTGCGAGCTTTCGAGATACACTGATCTCTTCTTCCGGCGGTGTTACAATGTATCGCCGGAAGAAGAGATCAGTGTATCTCGCACAAATAAAAGCATTTCGTTAGCCACAGAACGGTATCATCTATTTATTTTTTGATTATTGAAGCTCGGCTAACACGGTACTGATACCTCTACATGTGTATATATATATATATATATATATATATGTGTGTGTGTATGTATGTATACACACACACACACACACACACACGTATATTTAGCATAAAGTTCTGCGTTACCTGTTGACATGAAGAAGGGAATTCGGAACTTGCCGCTCAGGACCCGGGCCCGCAGGTTCTGTAAGGTGCTGCCATCAAAGGGCAGGGCCCCGCAGACCAGCACGTACAGCACCACTCCCAGGCTCTGCCAAGGAAGAGAACTGTGAGCCGGGGCGTCTGCCACGCTGGGCAGCAGGGAGCCCCTGCAAGTGCAATTCTGCGAGGACCTAGTGCGCTGGGATCCGGACTCCAAACTCGCAGCACAGACAGACACACACACAGACAGACACACACACACACACACACACACAGACAGACACACACACAGACAGACAGACACACAGACAGACTGACACACACACAGACTGACACACACACAGACAGACACACACACAGACAGACACACAGACAGACACACAGACAGACACACAGACAGACACACAGACACACAGACAGACACACAGACAGACACACAGACAGACTCACAGACACACACACACACACAGACACACACACAGACACACACACAGACACACACACAGACACACACACAGACAGACACACAGACACACACACAGACAGACACACACACAGACAGACACACACACAGACACACACACACACAGACACACACACAGACAGACACACACACAGACAGACACACACACAGACAGACACACAGACAGACACACAGACAGACACACAGACAGACAGACAGACACACACACAGACAGACACACAGACAGACACACACACAGACACACACACAGACAGACACACACACACACAGACACACACACAGACAGACACACACACAGACAGACACACACACAGACAGACACACACACAGACACACACACAGACACACACACAGACACACACACAGACACACACACAGACAGACACACACACAGACAGACACACACAGACAGACACACAGACACACACACAGACAGACACACACACAGACAGACACACAGACAGACACACAGACAGACACACACACACAGACAGACACACACACAGACACACACACAGACACACACACAGACACACACACAGACACACACACAGACAGACACACACACACACAGACAGACACACACAGACAGACACACACACAGACACACACACAGACAGACACACACACAGACAGACACACACACAGACAGACACACACACAGACAGACACACACACAGACAGACACACACACAGACAGACACACACACACACACACACACAGACACACACACAGACAGACACACAGACAGACACACAGACAGACACACACACACACAGACACACACACAGACACACACACACAGACACACACACACAGACACACACAGACACACACACACACAGACAGACACACACACAGACAGACACACACACAGACAGACACACACACAGACAGACACACACACAGACAGACACACACAGACAGACACACACAGACACACACACAGACAGACACACAGACACACAGACACACACACACACACAGACACACACACACACACACGGTGCGTATGATATTATTATATAAGGTAAAAGACGGGGTGCCCGCTCTGCACTCACCCAGATATCCACCTTGGGCCCGTCATACTCCTTCCCTTCGAAAAGCTCGGGGGCCGCATACGGGGGGCTCCCACACCAGGTCTTCAGCAGCTGCCCCGGTGTGAAGCGATTACTGAAGCCAAAATCTGAAAGCAAAGGGATAAACATGCAGTGCAACTGATCAACATGTGTTTGCTTACATACAGTGCTAACGTGATCTCCACTGCGCGGTCACGGAGAGAGAGCGCGCGGTCACGGAGAGAGAGAGCGCGCGGTCACGGAGAGAGAGAGCGCGCGGTCACGGAGAGAGAGAGCGTGCGGTCACGGAGAGAGAGAGAGCGCGCGGTCACGGAGAGAGAGCGCGCGGTCACGGAGAGAGAGCGCGCGGTCACGGAGAGAGAGCGCGCGGTCACGGAGAGAGAGCGCGCGCGGTCACGGAGAGAGAGAGAGCGCGGTCACGGAGAGAGAGCGCGGTCACGGAGAGAGAGCGCGGTCACGGAGAGAGAGAGCGCGCGCGGTCACGGAGAGAGAGAGCGCGCGGTCATGGAGAGAGAGAGCGCGCGGTCACGGATAGAGAGCGCGCGGTCACGGAGAGAGAGAGCGCGCGGTCACGGAGAGAGAGCGAGCGCGGTCACGGAGAGAGAGCGCGGTCACGGAGAGAGAGAGCGCGCGCGGTCACGGAGAGAGAGAGAGCGCGGTCACGGAGAGAGAGAGCGCGGTCACGGAGAGAGAGAGCGCGGTCACGGAGAGAGAGAGCGCGCGCGGTCACGGAGAGAGAGAGCGCGCGGTCACGGAGAGAGAGAGCGCGCGGTCACGGATAGAGAGCGCGCGGTCACGGAGAGAGAGAGCGCGCGGTCACGGAGAGAGAGTGCGGACACGGAGAGAGAGAGCGCGGACACGGAGAGAGATAGAGAGCACGGACACGGAGAGAGAGAGAGAGCACGGACACGGAGAGAGAGAGAGAGCGCGGACACGGAGAGAGAGAGAGCGCGGACACAGAGAGAGAGAGAGCGCGGACACAGAGAGAGATAGAGCGCAGACACAGAGAGAGAGAGCGCGGACACGGAGAGAGAGAGAGAGCGGACACGGAGAGAGAGAGAGAGCGCGGACACGGGGGGAGAGAGAGAGAGCGCGGACACGAGGAGAGAGAGAGAGAGCGGACACGGAGAGAGAGAGAGCGCGGACACGGAGAGAGAGAGAGCGCGGACACGGAGAGAGAGAGAGCGCGGACACGGAGAGAGAGAGAGGACACGGAGAGAGAGAGAGAGCGCGGACACGGGGGGAGAGAGAGAGAGCGCGCGGACACGGGGAGAGAGAGAGCGGACACGGAGAGAGAGAGCGCGGACACGGAGAGAGAGAGAGCGCGGACACAGAGAGAGAGAGAGCGCGGACACAGAGAGAGAGAGAGCGCGGACACAGAGAGAGAGAGAGCGCGGACACAGAGAGAGAGAGAGCGCGGACACAGAGAGAGAGAGAGCGCGGACACAGAGAGAGAGCGCGGACACAGAGAGAGAGCGCGGACACAGAAAGAGAGCGCGGACACAGAGAGAGAGCGCGGACACAGAGAGAGAGCGCGGACACAGAGAGAGAGCGCGGACACAGAGAGAGAGAGCCCGGACACAGAGAGAGAGAGAGCGCGGAAACAGAGAGAGATCATTGACACAGAGAGAGAGAGAGAAAGAGCGCGGACACAGAGAGAGAGAGAGAAAGAGAGCGCGGACACGGAGAGAGAGAAAGAGAGCGCGGACACGGAGAGAGAGAGAGAGAGCGCGGACACGGAGAGAGAGAAAGAGAGCGTGGACACGGAGAGAGAGAGAGCGCTCGGACACGGAGAGAGAGAGCGCAGACACAGAGAGAGAGAGCGCGGACAGAGAGAGAGAGAGAAAGACAGCGCGGACAGAGAGAGAGAGAGAGCGCGGACACAGAGAGAGAGAGAGAGCGCGGACACAGAGAGAGAGAGAGAGCGGACACAGAGAGAGAGAGAGTGCGGACACAGAGAGAGAGAGCGGACACAGAGAGAGAGCGCGGACACAGAGAGAGAGAGAGCGCGGACACAGAGAGAAAGAGAGCGCGGACACAGAGAGAGAGAGAGCGCGGACACAGAGAGAGAGAGAGCGCGGACACAGAGAGAGAGAGAGCGCGGACACAGAGAGAGAGAAAGCGCGGACACAGAGAGAGAGAGAGCGCGGACACAGAGAGAGAGAGAGCGCGGACACAGAGAGAGAGAGAGCGCTGACACAGAGAGAGAGAGAGCGCGGACACAGAGAGAGAGAGAGAGAGAGAGCGCGGACACAGAGAGAGAGAGAGCGGACACGGAGATAGAGAGAGGGAGTGCGGACACGGAGATAGAGAGAGAGAGCGCGGACACGAGGATAGAGAGAGAGTGGACAGAGAGAGCGGAGAGGGGAGAGAGAGAGAGGAGAGAGAGAGAGAGAGAGAGAGGAGAGAGAGAGAGAGAGAGAGAGAGAGGAGAGAGAGAGAGAGAGAGAGAGAGAGAGAGAGAGAGAGAGGAGAGAGTGCGGACAGAGAGAGAGAGTGTGGACAGAGAGAGAGAGAGCGGACAGAGAGAGAGCGGACAGAGAGAGAGAGAGAGCGGACAGAGAGAGAGAGAGAGCAGACAGAGAGAGAGAGCGGACAGAGAGAGAGAGCGGACAGAGAGAGAGAGCGGACAGAGAGAGAGAGAGGACAGATAGAGAGAGAGAGGAGAGAGAGAGAGAGCGGAGAGAGAGCGGAGAGAGAGAGAGCGCGGACACGGAGAGAGCGCGCGGACACAGAGAGAGCGCGGACACAGAGAGAGAGAGCGCGGACACAGAGAGAGAGAGCGCGGACACAGAGAGAGAGAGCGCGGACACAGAGAGAGAGAACGCGGACACAGAGAGAGAGAGCGCGGACACAGAGAGAGATAGCGCGGACACAGAGAGAGAGAGCGCGGACACGGAGCTAGAGAGAGAGAGCGCGGACACGGGGATAGAGAGAGAGCGGACAGAGAGAGCGGAGAGGGAGGGAGAGAGAGAGAGGACAGAGAGAGAGAGAGAGAGAGAGAGGACAGAGAGAGAGAGAGAGAGAGAGAGAGAGGACAGAGAGAGAGAGAGAGAGAGAGAGAGGACAGAGAGAGAGAGAGGACACAGAGAGAGAGCGCGGACACAGAGAGAGAGAGAGCACGGACACAGAGAGAGAGAGAGCGCGGACACAGAGAGAGAGAGCGCGGACACAGAGAGAGAGAGCGCGGACACAGAGAGAGAGAGCGCGGACACAGAGAGAGACAGCGCGGACACAGAGAGAGAGAGCGCGGACACAGAGAGAGACAGCGCGGACACAGAGAGAGACAGCGCGGACACAGAGAGAGACAGCGCGGACACAGAGAGAGACAGCGCGGACACAGAGAGAGACAGCGCGGACACAGAGAGAGACAGCGCGGACACAGAGAGAGAGCGCTCGGACACAGAGAGAGAGAGAGCGCGGACACAGAGAGAGAGAGCGCGGACACAGAGAGAGAGAGCGCGGACACAGAGAGAGACAGCGCGGACACAGAGAGAGACAGCGCGGACACAGAGAGAGAGAGCGCGAACACAGAGAGAGAGAGCGCGAACACAGAGAGAGAGAGCGCAGACACAGAGAGAGAGCGCGCGGACACAGAGAGAGAGCGCGCGGACACAGAGAGAGAGCGCGCGGACACAGAGAGAGAGCGCGCGGACACAGAGAGAGAGCGCGCGGACACAGAGAGAGAGCGCGCGGACACAGAGAGAGAGAGCGCGGACACAGAGAGAGAGAGCGCGGACACAGAGAGAGAGAGCGCGGACACAGAGAGAGAGAGAGAGCGCGGACACAGAGAGAGAGAGAGAGAGCGGACACACAGAGAGAGAGTGCGGACACAGAGAGAGAGCGCGGACACAGAGAGAGCGCAGACACAAAGAGAGAGAGCGCGGACACAAAGAGAGAGAGCGCGGACACAGAGAGAGAGAGCGCGGACACAGAGAGAGAGAGCGGACAGAGAGAGAGAGAGCGGACAGAGAGAGAGAGAGAGAGCGGACAGAGAGAGAGAGAGAAAGAGGACAGAGAGAGAGAGAGCGGACAGAGAGAGAGAGAAAGCGGACAGAGAGCGAGAGAGAGGGAGAGAGAGGACAGAGAGAGAGAGAGAGGACAGAGAGAGAGGACAGAGAGAGAGAGAGGACAGAGAGAGAGAGCGGAGAGAGCGGAGAGAGAGCGGAGAGAGAGCGGAGAGAGAGCGGAGAGAGAGCGGAGAGAGAGCGGAGAGAGAGCGGAGAGAGAGCGGAGAGAGAGAGAGAGCGGACAGAGTGAGAGAGAGAGAGAGCGGACAGAGAAAGAGAGAGAGCGGACAGAGTGGGACAGAGAGAGAGAGAGAGAGAGAGGACAGAGAGAGAGCGGACGGAGAGAGGGCGGACACGGAGAGAGGGCGGACACGGAGAGAGGGCGGACACGGAGAGAGGGCGGACACGGAGAGAGGGCGGACACGGAGAGAGGGCGGACACGGAGAGAGCGCGGACACGGAGAGAGCGCGGACACGGAGAGAGCGCGGACACGGAGAGAGCGCGGACACGGAGAGAGCGCGGACACGGAGAGAGCGCGGACACGGAGAGAGCGCGGACACGGAGAGAGCGCGGACACGGAGAGAGCGCGGACACGGAGAGAGAGAGGGTGCGGACACAGAGAGGGCGGACACGGAGAGAGCGCGGACACGGAGAGAGAGAGGGCGCAGAGAGAGAGAGGGCGCGGACACGGAGAGAGCTCGGACACGGAGAGAGCGCGGACACGGAGAGAGCGCGGACACGGAGAGAGCGCGGACACGGAGAGAGCGCGGACACGGAGAGAGCGCGGACACGGAGAGAGCGCGGACACGGAGAGAGCGCGGACACGGAGAGAGCGCGGACACGGAGAGAGCGCGGACACGGAGAGAGCGCGGACACGGAGAGAGCGCGGACACGGAGAGAGCGCGGACACGGAGAGAGCGCGGACACGGAGAGAGCGCGGACACGGAGAGAGCTCGGACACGGAGAGAGCTCGGACACGGAGAGAGCGCGGACACGGAGAGAGCGCGGACACGGAGAGAGCGCGGACACGGAGAGAGCGCGGACACGGAGAGAGCGCGGACACAGAGAGAGCGCGGACACAGAGAGAGCGCGGACACAGAGAGAGCGCGGACACAGAGAGAGCGCGGCCAGTCCAGTAGGTCAGTCTCACCTGCGGCCAGCCCGGTAGCTCAGTGCAGCCTGCGGCCAGCCCGGTAGGTCAGTCTCACCTGCGGCCAGCCCAGTAGGTCAGTCTCACCTGCGGCCAGCCCGGTAGGTCAGTCTCACCTGCG
>NC_134488.1:49773511-49781011 GCF_040206685.1 Ascaphus truei | reverse complement strand
TGCGGATAATATGGGGGTGACAGGGGGCGTACCTGGTACAGGCGGATAATATGGGGGTGACAGGGGGGCGTACCTGGTACAGGCAGATAATATGGGGGTGACAGGGGGCGTACCTGGTACAGGCGGATAATATGGGGGTGACAGGGGGCATACCTGGTACAGGCGGATAATATGGGGGCGACAGGCGGATAATATGGGGGTGACAGGGGGCGTACCTGGTACAGGCGGATAATATGGGGGTGACAGGGGGCGTACCTGGTACAGGCGGATAATATGGGGGTGACAGGGGGCGTACCTGGTACAGGCGGATAATATGGGGGTGACAGGGGGCGTACCTGGTACAGGCGGATAATATGGGGGTGACAGGGGGCGTACCTGGTACAGGCGGATAATATGGGGGTGACAGGGGGCGTACCTGGTACAGGCGGATAATATGGGGGTGACAGGGGGCGTACCTGGTACAGGCGGATAATATGGGGGTGACAGAGCATCTTCATGATCTGAACTTCCCGGAAGATTTTCTTCAGGTTGTCGTCGTCCAGCTTGGTCTTGTCGATTATTTTGATCGCCACCTGGCGGGAAAACTATCGTTAACCATATGAAATGAGGGGAAAGATACGAGCCGTGGCAGCAGGGAAGCTAGCGATATTCTGCAGTGCATATATATACAGTATATATATATATATATATATATATATATATACAGTATATACAGTATATACAGTATATATACATATATATATATATATATATATATATATATACACACACACACACACACACAGTGGTTGACAAATCACCAAAAAATCTACTCGCCACACAAAAAAAATCTACTCGCCACCTAGTACCAAACGTGTGCTGCTTGGGCCAATTTTTACTCGCCCGGGGGTTAAATCCTCTCGCCCGGGGCGAGCAAATGTATAGGTTTGTCGAACACTGTATATATATATATATATATACAATATATATATACAATAAATATATATATATATACAGTATATATATATATATATATATATATATACACAGTATATATATATAGTATATATATATATATATATATATATATATATGCAAATACCTGTGGAGGGTTTTTGTCACTTTTTTTACTCACCATAACTTAACTCAGTATTATGGTATATATATATACACATAAATACATACATACATATATATATATATATATACATACACACACACACACACACACACACACACACATCGGGAGCACAGCAAAGTCAATCAGTCTATAAGGAGATTGGAAGCGTGGATTCGTTTTTTCAACATATCTAGCTGAGACCATCTGCTTTTGCTCAATTTGAATAAGTATCCTGTAAGTGCATTCTTTATCGCAGGAATGTCTATTTCGTGTTTACAGATTACACTATGTTTTGTCTTTTGTTCTCTCTCTCCTGTGCGCTATAGGTATTTTAGCCCAAATTGGTAGGAGCGCAGGATCTGTTCTTGTTTTCCATATATGTACGGCCAATCCTTTTACCAGCAGCACACTCCTAAAGGGAGGAGCGCGGTAATATACAGTCTCCCACGTATGTTAGGCCAATTCTTTGCCGTGCTGCATACTACGCCATAAGGGCATTTAATTCTAGTGTTACGGATACATGGTGTCACAGGGGCAGGTTATTGGCTCGCCTGGTTTCTGCTTTACAGAGCTGTCCCGTGGAGGTGTACGGCTCCTCCCATCAGGACAGCGCCCCTACCAATTCTGCTAGCAGCATAATGAGGTATAATACACCTCCTTGCCAGTCCGCTGAGGAGCAGGGGAGTGTGTATGGCTGACAGAGCAGAGATATGTGTAAGTATTAATACTTCACACTAGGGTGTTTGTGCACCCGCAGTGCACCTTTATAATAAGGGAACTCTGATACTGGCTTTGGCCAGCTCTTAATTGCACTAAATCACAAATAAGCATATGATTGTGTGTGTGTGTGTGTGTGTGTGTGTGTGTGTGTGTGTGTGTGTGTGTGTGTGTGTGTGTGTGTGTGTGTGTGTGTGTGTGTGTGTGTGTGTGTCCGTGTGTCCGTGTGTCCGTGTGTCCGTGTGTCCGTGTGTCCGTGTGTCCGTGTGTCCGTGTGTCCGTGTGTCCGTGTGTCCGTGTGTCCGTGTGTCCGTGTGTCCGTGTGTCCGTGTGTCCGTGTCCCCTCTCTGTCAATAAATCAACATGCACAAAATCTGAACTCACAACATCAGCCTCGCGTAGCGTGTCATTCTGTCGGAAACATGTAACTCTGTCGGAAACATGTAACTCTGTCGGAAACATGTAACTCTGTCGGAAACATGTAACTCTGTCGGAAACATGTAACTCTGTCGGAAACATGTAACTCTGTCGGAAACATGTAACTCTGTCGGAAACATGTAACATGTAACTTGTGCCCCAAAGCTTTATGTATATAATTTTATTTTTTTTGTGAAATGACAAACTCTTAATATTACTAGAAAATAAATGACAGTTATTAATCATCCTGCTCTGGTGAGAAGTGATCGTTACTGTGACAGTAGGGGGTTCGACTCGTTACCCCCTGGCAGCTAAGGCCGAGTCCCCAGGGGTCACAGCGGCGCACGCTACGGCGTGCGCGCCACACACTACAGCACAGCCCTCAATGGGGCAGGCCCCTGTGCCGTGTGTGTGGGCGCGTGCGCTGGCAGGGATGACAAGAATTGTGTATTCCCGTGCCCCGACGCGGTCACGTGGCCGTGCGCAGCCAAAGGCAGGGCAGATATGCCCCATCATGGCCGCGCCCCACGTTATGGCCCCGCCCCCTGCGCTCTTCCTAGATCTCCCCTACAGACCAATCGCAGCTGTAGTATCTGCACGTGCCGCGATGCCGCCAGACGCGCGTGCACCAGGGAGGACTGGGGCCGTAGCCTAAGTAGCACCATAAGCCAGGGTAAAATATAAATAAAACAACATACACATGTAAGTGGGCTAGAGACGCTGATATAGCTGTAACATCCAGTAGGAGTAATGCTGAATGGTGTAAGCCCGTAGAACAACTGTCTTTAGATTCAGACCGGAGCCTCTGCAAGGATTGGAAACGGCAGCCTCCAGGGATCCACACTGCCGGAGCGACCACTGCTGAGCCACACACAGACCTTTGGAGTGAGTGGGGAATATCACAGGGGAGAACCGGAGCTGCACGCTGTTGGGGGGATCACCTGACACCATACACACAGACCGTCAGGTCGCGCGATGAGTAGGTGACGTCACACCACAGCGCGAGGGCAGGGGGAACACCCAAGAAGGCAAGAAAGCTCGAAAGAGCTGAGGCAAAGTCTGAAAAGGACAGAGCACGTACGGAGGGGGATGATAACAGTCTCAGCCAGATAAAGAACCACCCTACGCGTTTCGTGATGTCAGTCACTTCGTCAGGGGCCCCTGACGCGCGACCTGTAGGTCTGTGTGTATGGTGTCAGGTGATCCCCCCCAACAGCGTGCAGCTCCGGTTCTCTGGGCCACATTTTTGTGGGGGGCTCAGCGGGAAGTATATTGGGGGAGCTCTGCCATGTACTAGGACTGTACGGGTTATGACGAAAGATGTCTTATGCCCTAATTAGAGGGTTGTGACATTAACCAATCAGTAGGCTGCGTCTTATGTATCCACACGGCGTAAAAAAAATACGCAGAAATGGTGTTCCCAAAAAATATCTGAAGCGCTCATTAAACTGTTCCACTGCCAGCAAAATACTCACTGCACTGCAGGCCTCTCTGCCACTCACGCGCAGACAGCCATCTTTTATACTCCCCTAACACAATGTGTGATCTCTGTGCAAAGCGAAACAGGAAAGAAAAATGTTTCTTCCAAAAGGCGGTTCTCTAACTCCGAAAGTGCCGAGAAAGTGCTTGGAACGGGAGCCAGACAGCAGGAAGGTTGGAGTCACAAATAAGCCGCCATGCGGAGGAAAGAATGAGTCCGCCCGAGGCTTGTGACATGAGCCCATGTATTATTTATTCCAGCATTAGACTTCTCGCTTGTCACCAGCACCAAACCCACAACAAAGCTGCGAGTACCTGCGCCAAAACACAGGCGCTTTTATTCCGGCCCAATGACGCAGGCTGTGAGTGTCTGCCTCTTCAGAAAGGGGGCACGGTTGGGGCGGGCAGAAAAGGGGCACGGTTGGGGAGGGGGGTGGGGCAGAAAGGGGGCACGGTTGGGGAGGGGGGGTGGGGCAGAAAGGGGGCATGGTTGGGGTGGGGAGGGGTGCAGAAAGGGGGCACGGTTGGGGGGGGGGGGCAGAAAGGGGGCACGGTTGGGGTGGGGGGGGCAGAAAGGGGGCACGGTTAGGGTGGGGGCCAGAAAGGGGGCACGGCTGGGGGGGGCCAGAAAGGGGGCACGGCTGGGGGGGGGGCCAGAAAGGGGGCACGGCTGGGGGGGGGGCAGAAAGGGGGCACGGCTGGGGGGGGGGGCAGAAAGGGGGCACGGCTGGGGGGGGGCAGAAAGGGGGCACGGCTGGGGGGGGGCAGAAAGAGGGCACGGCTGGGGGGGGGGGCAGAAAGGGGGCACAGCTGGGGGGGGGGGCAGAAAGGGGGCACGGCTGGGGGGGGGGGCAGAAAGGGGGCACGGCTGGGGGGGGCAGAAAGGGGGCACGGCTGGGGGGGGGGCAGAAAGGGGGCACAGCTGGGGGGGGGGCAGAAAGGGGGCACGGCTGGGGGGGGGGGGGGCCAGAAAGGGGGCACGGCTGGGGAGGGGCAGAAAGAGGGCATGGCTGGGGGGGGGGGCAGAAAGGGGGCACGGCTGGGGGGGGCAGAAAGGGGGCACGGCTGGGGGGGGGCAGAAAGGGGGCATAGCTGGGGGAGGGCCAGAAAGGGGGCAAGGCTGGGGGGGGAGCAGAAAGGGGGCACAGCTGGGGGGGGGGGGGGCCAGAAAGGGGGCAAGGCTGGGGGGGGAGGCAGATCCGTACACTCCCACCGGAGTTAAATATAATGTCCGAGACCAAACGCAGGAAGGATGATTTATAAAACACTAGCACTGCACAGACAAGCGCGGACCGTCACAGCGACTCCCCCCCCATCCAACGTCACAGCGACTCCCCCCTCGACCCTCGTCACAGCGTCGTCGTCCGAGTCACAGCACCCCCCAGTCGCAGCGCCCCTGTCCCCCAGTCGCAGTGCCCCCACCCACCCCAGTCGCAGCACCCCATCCCCCCCCAGTCGCAGTGCCCCCATCCCCCCGTCGCAGCGCCCCCATCCCCCCGTCGCAGCGCCCCCATCCCCCCCAGTCGCAGCACCCCCATCCCCCCCAGTCGCACCGCCCCCATCCCCCCCCAGTCGCAATGCTCACATCCCCCCCAGTCGCAGTGCCCCCATCCCCCCCAGTCGCAGCGCACTCGTCCCCCCCAGTTGCACTGCCCCCCAAACCCCCAGTTGCAGCGACACCCGAACCCCAGTGGCAGCAACCCTGAGCAGTCACAGCGAAACCCGACCCCCCCCACAATCGCCGCGACCACCCCAGTCGCCGCAAGCCCCGACCCCAAATCTCCTGCCCGCCTTTCCAGCTCTTAGATTGTAAACTACATGGAGCATAACCTTCCAGACTTGTCACACAGTGATGGTAATCTGTTACACATCATTATACAGCGCAGCGTGATTATCCGTGTATAGATACTCAGCATCATTATACAGCGCGCTCATAATCAGGGTATAGATGCTCAGCATCATTATACAGAACTGCAGTATTACACATTTGATGGGGGAGGAATTTTCCGGCAGACCTTAATATGCAAGAGCCACACGTGACATCCCCCACACAGACACAATCTGTGATAACCGTGGGAGCCGATATTCCACATGATGTGGAGTTGGAAGGAAACTGCACAAGCTGCTTCCGAGAACCCTGAGCGTGCCTGGGGCAAGGCTGGCAGCACGGGGCAAGGCTGGCAGCACGGGGCTTTTTTTGGCAGCACGGGGCAAGGCTGGCAGCACGGGGCAAGGCTGTCAGCACGGGGCAAGGCTGGCAGCACGGGGCAAGGCTGGCAGCACGGGGCAAGGCTGGCAGCACGGGGCAAGGCGGGCAGCACGGGGCAAGGCGGGCAGCACGGGGCAAGGCGGGCAGCACGGGGCAAGGCGGGCAGCACGGGGCAAGGCTGGCAGCACGGGGCAAGGCTGGCAGCACGGGGCAAGGCTGGCAGCACGGGGCAAGGCTGGCAGCACGGGGCAAGGCTGGCAGCACGAAGCTAGGCTGGCAGCACGGGGCAAGGCTGGCAGCACGAAGCTAGGCGGGCAGCACGGGGCAAGGCGGGCAGCACGGGGCAAGGCTGGCAGCACGGGGCAAGGCTGGCAGCACGGGGCAAGGCTGGCAGCACGGGGCAAGGCTGGCAGCACGGGGCAAGGCTGGCAGCACGGGGCAAGGCTGGCAGCACGGGGCAAGGCGGGCAGCACGGGGCAAGGCGGGCAGCACGGGGCAAGGCGGGCAGCACGGGGCAAGGCGGGCAGCACGGGGCAAAGCGGGCAGCACGGGGCAAGGCGGGCAGCACGGGGCAAGGCGGGCAGCACGGGACAAGGCGGGCAGCACGGGGCAAGGCGGGCAGCACGGGGCAAGGCGGGCAGCACGGGGCAAGGCTGGCAGCACGGGGCAAGGCTGGCAGCACGGGGCAAGGCTGGCAGCACGGGGCAAGGCTGGCAGCACGGGGCAAGGCTGGCAGCACGGGGCAAGGCGGGCAGCACGGGGCAAGGCTGGCAGCACGGGGCAAGGCTGGCAGCACGGGGCAAGGCGGGCAGCACGGGGCAAGGCGGGCAGCACGGGGCAAGGCGGGCAGCACGGGGCAAGGCAGGCAGCATGGGCAGCACGGGGCAAGGCGGGCAGCACGGGGCAAGGCGGGCAGCACGGGGCAAGGCGGGCAGCACGGGGGAAGGCTGGCAGCACGGGGCAAGGCGGGCAGCACGGGGCAAGGCAGGCAGCACGGGGCAAGGCGGGCAGCACGGGGCAAGGCGGGCAGCACGGGGCAAGGCGGGCAGCACGGGGCAAGGCGGGCAGCACGGGGCAAGGCGGGCAGCACGGGGCAAGGCGGGCTCTCCGTAATCCCACAGCGGGGTTATCAGCACGGGGGGGTGGGGCTGCGGGGTTATCAGTACGGGGGGGCTGCGGGGTTATCAGCACGGGGGGGGGCTGCAGGGTTATCAGCAGAGGGGGGGCAGCGGAGGGAGGACGAGGGGGGGTCACAGAGGGCCCCGCGTGGGGGGCGGGGGTCACAAAGGGCCCCGCGCAGGGGGAGGGGGTCACAGAGGGCCCTGTGCGCTTCCCAAAGGCATTTCAATTAAATGCCGGGGAAGCGGGGAAGCGGCGAAGCCCTCTGTAACTTTCTCTTACCTTGGCTCAGCCGTCTCGTTGATGACGCGTCCCCATGGCAACGTGACGTCATGACGCCAGAACATGAGTCACAGTAAGGTGGGGGGGCGTGTGGAGAGGGGGACAGCCGGCAGGGGGGCACAGGGGAAAAGATTGCACTCCCCTGCGCTACGTACAGGGCCTGTAGTGCTGATTCGGG
>NC_134488.1:49681011-49768511 GCF_040206685.1 Ascaphus truei | reverse complement strand
TAAACACACCACAGTCATTCGTTCACTTTGGTCCTAGAAGAGACGGACCATTTCAGGTAAAAATGGTCCTTATTTGCCTCCTGGGAAAGAAAGCAGTTCTCCCTTTCTCCAGATCCAATTCATTCTTATCAGACACGTTTAAGCCATCATGTGGGATCGAGACATGGCGAGCGCCGGGCACCGCCGGGCACCGCCGGGCACCAGGGAAACAAAAGCATTCTGCAGCTCTTCGCTTCTCTGTGAAAGATTAAATATAGGATGTACAAGATAAACCCCACTGGCTAAAACTCGGTAATCAAGTTAGTCTTCTTCTATAGTTTCACAGTGACGTTCATCCACCAACGCACGCCACGGCTTTCCTGCCACGTCACTCACTGAGAAACATCCACTCTCTTACTTATTGTATCATTTTGGAGAATAATTGCTGTAAAATCCTTTTTATGGACTTAATGGCGGCCCCGGTAAATTCTCCATTATGAAACCTCGCCCACCCATTCCTCGGCAGGACTGGAGGGCGCTATATTTCGTGTACACGGCGATGCTTGTGCTTCGCACTGATAGCAAAAGGGTTAAAAATGGAGAAAATTATTAAATAATTAAGCAAATACTAACAATAGCTGAGCTGAGATATATACGTGATATATATATACACAAGCGCAGTCCCAGAAATAGGAGCGCACAGGACAACTCCCTACACCACTCCTCATCCTCCCATGTGAAAGCAGGCAGCTGGGTGGGGTAACATGACAGCCTCTGAAGTGGGTAAACCTGGTGTAACACCGTGGCAGTTCTGTGTGAGTGCCCTGTAATACCCCTGTGCCCCGGGCAGGAGTGTAATCTCTGTGGAGAAGGGAGTGAAGCAGCAGAACAATAGACGTGCAGAACAGAGCTCGAAGTGGCATGTTTAAATTAAATATTGGCAAGAGACCCCACGACTGCCCATCTCGCAAACTAAGTTCAAACGGAAATGAAGCGCCTTTTCCTATGTCCTCCCTCTCCTCGGAGCCACGGGGAGAAGACCACAGGGAGAAGACCACAGGGAGAAGACCACGGGGAGTACGGAAACTAAAAAAGCACCAAAGTCAAATGCCCGGGCGCTTATATTGCCAGCGTTTGCCCCGATTCTTAAATAAAGGGGACTGTCTCCACCTCCCGTGTCTGCAGTAACCCAAGCGTTAGTACAATCTTACTGTAATATTTATGTAGTGTACGGGGAAACTGTTCCTCTGTTCTCTCATTACATTATTACTGCACGCGACTGACCCTTTAACCCTTTGCGTGCCCCAGGCTTGGATCGTGTCTTGCGGGGTTCTGACGTACTCGAACCAGTGAGCAAAGGAAAAGGAGGAGCCCTTTATTTCCTGCAAAATGGCCGCCGCTGACACGTTATCGGCACCATGACCCTCCGGCAATCAAAGGGTTACACCAGCAATCCCGCCTGGGTGGTTTATTTTTTACGTCGTTGAAACTGGCGCGGGGACTCCGGTGCTGAACAGTGGTTCTACCATAATTCCCGAGGTACTTGAATATCAGCATAAAAGTTCCCGCTCAGGGAAGCAATATGGCCGCCAAATATTGTTGCGGCTTCTTATTGGTTGACACAGGCAGCCATGTTGCTTCCTCCATGAGGAGCACAGACGCCTTTACTGGTAATTATCTCGGGAACAGTGGGGGGACCCAGCACTAAAAATCGGGCGGTCCGGCCCCAAAGCCCAACCCCCCCTGTTCCAAAGGTAACCCATTCACTGCCTTGTTTCTGGCAGAAAGAGTTAAGCAGGAGAAGCATGGAAGGAAAGGGCAGAGGTCACCCAGTGTAACTCCTCCAGCCAGGCTCACATTACTCAGGGTCCCACTTCCCCTTTACCGGGCAGAGTGGGGACCATCAGATGGAAGCCCCTCCTAGGACCAAAGTGAACCAATGACAGCCGACGATACTCCTACAGATAAACAGAACGCCGGTCTCTCTCCAGAACCCATTACTCAAACACACTATGTGGGATTAATACGTTGGTATACGCTGCGGTTATATCCAGAACCAGAGCTGCAGCCATTTCACATAAAAAATATATTATGTCAAATATATGAAGCATGAAAAAAATGATGCCAGAGGGTGTTTGTGTAATCAGGTGACCTGCCAAATATCAATATAATAAAAGGCTACGCATGTCTGCAACTCCGTATGATGTCACGTGCCAGGTATATAGCCTACCAGGTACAACACCCAGTGGCTGACTAGAGACACACACAGCCACACACACCAAGCTAAGGATGTCTGCAACAACCGGAATGCCTCTTCTAGGAGCAAGGAGGGGAGAAGACAGAGACAGCAAGGAGAGGAGGAGGCAGAGAGACCGCAAGGAGAGGAGGAGGCAGAGAGACAGCAAGGAGAGGAGGAGGCAGAGAGACAGCAAGGAGAGGAGGAGGCAGAGAGACAGCAAGGAGGGGAGAAGACAGAGACAGCAAGGAGAGGAGGAGACAGAGACAGCAAGGTGAGGAGGAGGCAGAGAGACAGCAAGGAGGGGAGAAGACAGAGACAGCAAGGAGAGGAGGAGACAGAGACAGCAAGGTGAGGAGGAGGCAGAGCCAGCAAGGAGGGGAGAAGACAGAGACAGCAAGGAGAGGAGGAGACAGAGACAGCAAGGTGAGGAGGAGGCAGAGCCAGCAAGGAGGGGAGAAGACAGAGGTGACGCAAGGACAGAAGACAGACAGCAAAGAGAGGAGGCAGAGACACAGCAAGGAGGGGAGACAGAGAGACACGGCCGTGCCCCTGTCACTCCCCCGTCTTTCCCCCTGCAGCTCTCTACAGACTGGGGGACTCGGGTGCAGGCGCGCTTGCAGCGCAGGCAGCAGGGCCGCATCCTTAGATAGGTCAGGACAGGCCAGGACAGGGAGAGGGGGGGCAGGGGCCCCAGACAGGCGAGGGAGAGGGGGGCAGGGGCCCCGGACAGGCCAGGGAGAGGGGGGCAGGGGCCCCGGACAGGCCAGGGAGAGGGGGGGCAGGGGCCCCAGACAGGCCAGGGAGAGGGGGGCAGGGGCCCCGGACAGGCCAGGGAGAGGGGAGCAGGGGCCCCGGACAGGCCAGGGAGAGGAGGGGCAGGGGCCCCAGACAGGCCAGGGAGAGGGGGGCAGGGGCCCCGGACAGGCCAGGGAGAGGGGGGCAGGGGCCCCGGACAGGCCAGGGAGAGGGGAGCAGGGGCCCCGGACAGGCCAGGGAGAGGAGGGGCAGAGGCCCCGGACAGGCCAGGGAGAGGGGAGGCAAGGGCCCCAGAAAGCCATGGAGAGGGGGGGTGGGGCCCAGACAGGTCTGTCCCAGGAGAACCTCTAAAGTTGGGCAGGGGTGTGGGGTTATCACAGATTGCTAGCCCCTCGAGGTAGGAAATCCTATCCCCCAATGTCACTTTCTTATACTCTTTGTATTGTGCGTCTATAAAGCACAACCTCCATTGCAGCCGCTATATAAATACAAATACCACACAACACCCACACAACACCCACACAACACCCACACAACACCCACACAACACCCACACAACACCCACACAACACCCACACAGCTTTCACTACTACAAGACAAAATGCTGTAGCGATTCCCAGTAATCGTGGCTGAATGATAAATCTGCCACGATTACCAGGCCACGCACTTTATTCCTTTATACTGATATTTCTAAAGACAGAGGGAAGACACGTAAAAGCCGTCAGTAGCCAGGCCTGTAACAGCACGGTAACGCACTGCAAGCTGCTACGGCAATAAAGAGTTAAATGTTCGCATCCCCCCCCCACCCCACCCCCAAACTGGCGTAGATGAATGGGTATTGTGAGGGGACCCTGAGAAGCAGCGCCGTGTTCTTGTTATTGCAGCAACGACGAAGAAAGGACGTCTTTGTGATCACTCTGTCCGAGGAAAATCAATGTCCTGCTTGTTCCCTGGTCTGTAAACACATGTACAAAGAGACGTCCCATGTAACGTGTACACTGCACCCGGCACAGTGTGGATACACACACACACACACACACACACACGTACACACACACACACACACACGTACAGACTCAGCCCTGACGAAGGCGCCTGCACAGACAGAAACGTTGGCTGTGTGCATAGGACTTGGGATTCCCTGCGTGCCGCAGCTTCCTCCCTGCGATCCCGCATCACAATCGCACTTTCTGGGTGATGTATGTACTTATCTCTTCATGCCAGCACATGCTACAACATGCCAACTGCTTATATTTTGGAGGTGTGACACACACACACACACACACACAACCCTGAGAAGGTGAAAGGACATTTTATGCGGACAAAAAAAAAAGTAGTCCTCCACATTTTCTAAATGAACATACAACGATGTATGATGATTCCGAGTAGCTCTCAGATGCCCTTACTAATTCTGCCGGCTACGTTTCTATGATTATAGGACAGATCTTCGGTTGGCGTTTGTAATGGGCACCATTAAGGACAAACCCTGAGTGCCATGTTGCCTTAGTATGTCTTACTCCGCAAAGCTTAGATTGTCAGCTGTGCAGGCCAGGCTCGCCCTTCCCCCAATGCCGGATATCTTGTGCGCTTTTCCCTGTACAGAGGTAAACGGCCCGCAGGAAGCGTTCTGCGCCCAGAAACAGAGAGGCCTGTCACTGCCGGCACAAGAGACAGACTCACCCAGCAGTGAAAGGGTTCATTGCTAAAACCCTCAGCAATCCAGCACTGATTTCCTATACGCTGGCGCGTGCTCCGGGGGGGGGGGGTGTTATCGGTGGTGTGTTTCCGAATTCTTCATGCATTTCTCTGGCACGAGCTGTTGCACAGAAGGGAATATTTACAGCTGTACAATTCTGCCAATTTTAAGTCTCCGGCCAAAATCTGCTGTACCGCTGCTTCAGTCGAGGGGCCGCACCGGCCCTGCAGAGAGGCCGGAGAACCCGCACCGGCCGTGCAGAGAGGTCCGAGCACCCGCACCAGCCGAACAGAGGCCCGAGCACCCGCACCGGCCGTGAAGAGAGGCCCGAGCACCCGCACCGGCCGTGCAGAGAGGCCCGAGCACCTGCACCGGCCGAACAGAGGCTCGAGCACCCGCACCGGCCGTGAAGAGAGGCCCGAGCACCCGCACCGGCCGCACAGAGGCCTGAGCACCCACACCGTCCGAACAGAAAGGCCCGAGCACCCGCACCGGCCGTGAAGAGAGGCCCGAGCACCCGCACCGGCCGAACAGAGGCCCGAGCACCCGCACCGGCCGTGAAGAGAGGCCCGAGCACCTGCACCGGCCGAACAGAGGCTCGAGCACCCGCACCGGCCGTGAAGAGAGGCCCGAGCACCCGCACCGGCCGCACAGAGGCCTGAGCACCCACACCGTCCGAACAGAAAGGCCCGAGCACCCGCACCGGCCGTGAAGAGAGGCCCGAGCACCCGCACCGGCCGAACAGAGGCCCGAGCACCCGCACCGGCCGTGAAGAGAGGCCCGAGCACCCGCACCGGCCGTGCAGAGAGGCCTGAGCACCTGCACCGGCCGAACAGAGGCACGAGCACCCGCACCGGCCGCACAGAAAGGCCCGAGCACCCGCACCGGCCGAACAGAGAGGCCCGAGCACCCGCACCGTCCGAACAGAAAGGCCCGAGCACCCGCACCGGCCGAACAGAGAGGCCCGAGCACCCGCACCGTCCGAACAGAGAGGCCCGAGCACCCGCACCGTCCGAACAGAAAGGCCCGAGCACCCGAACCGGCCGAACAGAGAGGCCCGAGCACCCGCACCGGCCGTGCAGAAAGGCCCGAGCACCCGAACCGTCCGAACAGAGAGGCCCGAGCACCCGAACCGTCCGAACAGAGAGGCCCGAGCACCCGAACCGGCCGTGCAGAAAGGCCCGAGCACCCGAACCGGCCGAACAGAGAGGCCCGAGCACCCGCACCGGCCGAACAGAGAGGCCCGAGCACCCGCACCGTCCGAACAGAAAGGCCCGAGCACCTGCACCGGCCGAACAGAGAGGCCCGAGCACCTGCACCGGCCGAACAGAAAGGCCCGAGCACCCGCACCGGCCGAACAGAGAGCACCGAGCACCCGCACCGGCCGAACAGGTCTGTCTGTCTGTGAGTAGAAGGCACAGACCGGAGGGCACCACAATGAAAGCAGATGGGCGGCAGGGAATAGACACTCAGAGGATCCGTATTACTCCTAACCCAAGGAAGACTTCATCCCTCCCCATTGATCCAATTTCAGTGGGACGAAGGCGATGAAAGGGTTAGTGTGCGGCCCTTGATTTGTTTGCAGACAGAGGAAGGTGGAAGAGGTGACGCAGAGAATACATATTCCCAAAACATGCCCCTTCCACGTAAACCCCACGCTTCCCCGGGGGACAAACCCCGCTGTCCCTTTATCCCAAACCTGGCCTTACTACCTCCTTCCACATTACTGTTGGAAGTTCTGCCATTCACCCAGTAGCCCAGCACGCTGCCTGGGGGGTCACACTCGACTCCTCTCTCACATTCTCCTCTCACATTCAAAACGTATCTAAAACCTGTCGCTTTTTCCTCCGCAATATCACAAAGATACACCCTTTCCTCTGTTACTCGACTGCTAAAACTCTGACACAGACCCTCATTCTCTCCGTCTCTACTACTGTAACCTCCTGCTGTCCGGCCTTCCTGCCTCTCACCTGTCTCCCCTACAATCTATCCTAAACACTGCTGCCAGAATCACTCTACTCTTTCCTAGATCTGTCTCAATATCTCCCCTCCTGAAATCCCTCTCCTGGCTTCCGATCAAATCCTGTATCTCGTACTCAATTCTCCTCCTCACTGTTAAAGCTTTACATTCTTCTGCCCCTCCTTACATCTCATCCCTAATTTCTCGCTATGCACCATCCCGACTCTTACGTTCTTTCTTCCCCTTTGTATCTAAAGCCCTCTCCCGCCTTAAATCTTTCTCACTGACTGCCCCGCACCTCTGGAATGCTCTTCCCCTCAATACCCGACTAGCACCCTCTCTATCCACCTTAAGACCCACCTTAAGACCCACCTGCTTAAAGAAGCATATTAGTAGCACCATAGATATTACTAGACACATGATACATAAAGCTTGGCCCCCTGCAGATGCACTTACCAAAATGCCCTCCTACTGTGTACGTTCTCCCTACCAATTAGACTGTAAGCTCCTCGGAGCAGGGACTCCTCTTCCTTAATGTTACTTTTATATCTGAAGCGCTTATTCCCATGATCTGTTATTTGTATTATTTGCTATTTATATGATTACCACGTGTATTACTGCTGTGACGCGCTTTGTACATTAACGGCGCTATATAAAGACATACGATACAATACAACCTTGCCACAGGTTTAAATGCAATAAATAAATACTGCTCCCCCGTGGGACAGGCGCTCCATTCTGGCAGTGGCTGCTCCCCGTGGGACAGGCGCTCCTCTCGGAGCAGTGGCTGCTCCCCCGTGGGACAGGCGCTCCTCTCTGAGCAGTGGCTGCTCCCCCGTGGGACAGGTGCTCCACTCTGGCAGTGGCTGCTCCCCCGTGGGACAGGCGCTCCTCTCGGAGCAGTGGCTGCTCCCCCGTGGGACAGGTGCTCCACTCTGGCAGTGGCTGCTCCCCCGTGGGACAGGCGCTCCTCTCGGAGCAGTGGCTGCTCCCCTGTGGGACAGGGTCTATATCCTGCAGCGTACCACAATATGTGCACGCGTGTCTATATCCTGCAGCGTACCACAATATGTGCACGCGTGTCTATATCCTGCAGCATACCACAATATGTACACGCGTGTCTATATCCTGCAGCATACCACAATATGTACACGCGTGTCTATATCCTGCAGCGTACCACAATATGTACACACGTGTCTATATCCTGCAGCGTACCACAATACGTACACACGTGTCTATATCCTGCAGCATACCACAATACGTACACGCGTGTCTATATCCTGCAGCATACCACAATATGTACACGCGTGTCTATATCCTGCAGCATACCACAATATGTACACGCGTGTCTATATCCTGCAGCATACCACAATATGTACACGCGTGTCTATATCCTGCAGCATACCACAATATGTACACGCGTGTCTATATCCTGCAGCATACCACAATATGTACACGCGTGTCTATATCCTGCAGCGTACCACAATATGTACACACGTGTCTATATCCTGCAGCGTACCACAATACGTACACACGTGTCTATATCCTGCAGCATACCACAATACGTACACGCGTGTCTATATCCTGCAGCATACCACAATATGTACACGCGTGTCTATATCCTGCAGCGTACCACAATATGTACACGTGTGTCTATATCCTGCAGCGTACCACAATACGTACACGCGTGTCTATATCCTGCAGCATACCACAATATGTACACGTGTGTCTATATCCTGCAGCGTACCACAATACGTACACACGTGTCTATATCCTGCAGCATACCACAATATGTACACGCGTGTCTATATCCTGCAGCATACCACAATATGTACACGCGTGTCTATATCCTGCAGCATACCACAATATGTACACGCGTGTCTATATCCTGCAGCATACCACAATATGTACACGCGTGTCTATATCCTGCAGCATACCACAATATGTACACGCGTGTCTATATCCTGCAGCGTACCACAATATGTACACGCTTGTCTATATCCTGCAACATACAACAATATGTACACGCGTGTCTATATCCTGCAGCGTACCACAATATGTACACGTGTGTCTATATCCTGCAGCATACCACAATATGTACACGCGTGTCTATATCCTGCAGCGTACCACAATATGTACACGCGTGTCTTTATCCTGCAGCGTACCACAATATGTACATGTGTGTCTATATCCTGCAGCATACCACAATATGTATACGCGTGTCTATATCCTGCAGCGTACCAAAATATGTACACGCATGTTTATACCCTGCAGCGTACCACAATATGTACACGCGTGTCTATATCCTGCAGCATACCACAATATGTACACGCGTGTCTATATCCTGCAGCATACCACAATATGTACACGCGTGTCTATATCCTGCAGCGTACCACAATATGTGCACGCGTGTTTATATCCTGCAGCGTACCACAATATGTACACGCTTGTCTATATCCTGCAACATACCACAATATGTACACGCGTGTCTATATCCTGCAGCGTACCACAATATGTACACGCGTGTCTATATCCTGCAGCATACCACAATATGTACACGCGTGTCTATATCCTGCAGCATACCACAATATGTACACGCGTGTCTATATCCTTACCACAATATGTACACGCGTGTTTATACCCTGCAGCGTACCACAATATGTACACACGTGTCTATATCCTGCAGCGTACCTCAATATGTACACGCGTGTCTATATCCTGCAGCGTACCACAATATGTACACGCGTGTCTATATCCTGCAGCGTACCACAATATGTACACGCGTGTCTATATCCTGCAGCATACCACAATATGTGCACGCGTGTCTATATCCTGCAGCGTACCACAATATGTGCACGCGTGTCTATATCCTGCAGCGTACCACAATATGTACACGCGTGTCTATATCCTGCAGCGTACCACAATATGTGCACGCGTGTCTATATCCTGCAGCGTACCACAATATGTACACGCGTGTCTATATCCTGCAGCATACCACAATATGTACACGCGTGTCTATATCCTGCAGCGTACCACAATATGTACACGCGTGTCTTTATCCTGCAGCGTACCACAATATGTACATGCGTGTCTATATCCTGCAGCATACCACAATATGTATACGCGTGTCTATATCCTGCAGCGTACCAAAATATGTACACGCATGTTTATACCCTGCAGCGTACCACAATATGTACACGCGTGTCTATATCCTGCAGCGTACCACAATATGTACACGCGTATCTATATCCTGCAGCGTACCACAATATGTACACGCGTGTCTATATCCTGCAGCGTACCACAATATGTACACGCGTGTCTATATCCTGCAGCGTACCACAATATGTACACGCAAGTCTATATCCTGCAGCATACCACAATATGTGCACGCGTGTCTATATCCTGCAGCGTACCACAATATGTACACGCGTGTCTATATCCTGCAGCGTACCACAATATGTACACGCGTGTCTATATCCTGCAGGGTACCACAATATGTACACGCGTGTCTATATCCTGCAGCGTACCACAATATGTGCACGCGTGTCTATATCCTGCAGCATACCACAATATGTACACACGTGTCTATATCCTGCAGCGTACCACAATATGTACACGTGTGTCTATATCCTGCAGCATACCACAATATGTACACGCTTGTCTATATCCTGCAGCGTACCACAATATGTACACGCGTGTCTATATCTTGCAGCGTACCACAATATCTACACGCGTGTCTATATCCTGCAGCACACCACAATATGTACACGCGTGTCTATATCCTGCAGCGTACCACAATATGTACATGGGTGTCTATATCCTGCAACGTACCACAATATGTACACGCGTGTCTATATCCTGCAGCAAACCACAATATGCACACGCGTGTCTATATCCTGCTGCCTACCGCAATATGTACAAGCGTGTCTATATCCTGCAGCATACCACAATATGTACACGCGTGTTTATATCCTGCAGCGTACCACAATATGTACACGCGTATCTATATCCTGCAGCGTACCACAATATGTACACGCGTGCCTATATCCTGCAGCATACCACAATATGTACACGCGTATCTATATCCTGCAGCATACCACAATATGTACACGCGTGTCTATATCCTGCAGCATACCACAATATGTACACGCGTGTCTATATCCTGCAGCATACCACAATATGTACACGCGTGTCTATATCTTGCAGCGTACCACAATATGTACACGCGTGTCTATATCCTGCAGCGTACCACAATATGTACACGCGTGTCTATATCCTGCAGCGTACCACAATATGTACACGCGTCTATATCCTGCAGCATACCACAATATGTACACGCGTGTCTATATCCTGCAGCATACCACAATATCTACACGCGTGTCTATATTCTGCATCATACCACAATATGTACACGCGTGTCTATATCCTGCAGCATACCACAATATGTACACGCGTGTCTATATCCTGCAGCGTACCACAATATGTACACGCGTGTCTATATCCTGCAGCGTACCACAATATGTACACGCGTGCCTATATCCTGCAGCATACCACAATATGTACACGCGTGTCTATATCCTGCAGCATACCACAATATGTACACGCGTGTCTATATCTTGCAGCGTACCATAATATGTACACGCGTGTCTATATCCTGCAGCGTACCACAATATGTACACGCGTGTCTATATCCTGCAGCGTACCACAATATGTACACGCGTCTATATCCTGCAGCATACCACAATATGTACACGCGTGTCTATATCCGGCAGCATACCACAATATCTACACGCGTGTCTATATTCTGCAGCATACCACAATATGTACACGCGTGTCTATATCCTGCAGCATACCACAATATGTACACGCGTGTCTATATCCTGCAGCGTACCACAATATGTACACGTGTGTCTATATCCTGCAGCGTACCACAATATGTACACGCGTGCCTATATCCTGCAGCATACCACAATATGTACACGCGTGTCTATATCCTGCAGCATACCACAATATGTACACGCGTGTCTATATCCTGCAGCATACCACAATATGTACACGCGTGTCTATATCCTGCAGCGTACCACAATATGTACACGTGTGTCTATATCCTGCAGCGTACCACAATATGTACACGCGTGCCTATATCCTGCAGCATACCACAATATGTACACGCGTGTCTATATCCTGCAGCATACCACAATATGTACACGTGTGTCTATATCCTGCAGCATACCACAATATGTACACGCGTGCCTATATCCTGCAGCATACCACAATATGTACACGCGTGTCTATATCCTGCAGCGTACCACAATATGTACACGTGTGTCTATATCCTGCAGCATACCACAATATGTACACGCGTGTCTATATCCTGCAGCATACCACAATATGTACACGCGTGTTTATATCCTGCAGCGCACCACAATATGTACACGCGTGTCTATATCCTGCAGCATACCACAATACGTACACGCGTGTTTATATCCTGCAGCGTACCACAATATGTACACGCGTGTCTATATCCTGCAGCATACCACAATATGTACACGCGTGTCTATATCCTGCAGCATACCACAATATGTACACGCGTGTCTATATCCTGCAGCGTACCACAATATGTGCACGCGTGTCTATATCCTGCAGCGTACCACAATATGTGCACGCGTGTTTATATCCTGCAGCGTACCACAATATGTACACGCTTGTCTATATCCTGCAGCATACCACAATATGTACACGCGTGTCTATATCCTGCAGCGTACCACAATATGTACACGCGTGTCTATATCCTGCAGCATACCACAATATGTACACGCGTGTCTATATCCTGCAGCATACCACAATATGTACACGCGTGTCTATATCCTTACCACAATATGTACACGCGTGTTTATACCCTGCAGCGTACCACAATATGTACACGCGTGTCTATATCCTGCAGCGTACCACAATATGTACACGCGTGTCTATATCCTGCAGCGTACCACAATATGTACACGCGTGTCTATATCCTGCAGCGTACCACAATATGTACACGCGTGTCTATATCCTGCAGCGTACCACAATATGTACACGCGTGTCTATATCCTGCAGCATACCACAATATGTACACGCGTGTCTATATCCTGCAGCGTACCACAATATGTGCACGCGTGTCTATATCCTGCAGCGTACCACAATATGTACACGCGTGTCTATATCCTGCAGCGTACCACAATATGTGCACGCGTGTCTATATCCTGCAGCGTACCACAATATGTACACGCGTGTCTATATCCTGCAGCGTACCACAATATGTACACGCGTGTCTATATCCTGCAGGGTACCACAATATGTACACGCGTGTCTATATCCTGCAGCGTACCACAATATGTACACCCGTGCCTATATCCTGCAGCGTACCACAATATGTACACGCGTGTCTAAATCCTGCAGCGTACCACAATATGTACACGCGTGCCTATATCCTGCAGCATACCACAATATGTACACGCGTGTCTATATCCTGCAGCGTACCACAATATGTACACGCGTCTATATCCTGCAGCATACCACAATATGTACACGCGTCTATATCCTGCAGCATACCACAATATCTACACGCGTGTCTATATTCTGCAGCATACCACAATATGTACACGCGTGCCTATATTCTGCAGCATACCACAATATGTACACGCGTGCCTATATCCTGCAGCATACCACAATATGTACACGCGTGTCTATATCCTGCAGCGTACCACAATATGTACACGTGTGTCTATATCCTGCAGCATACCACAATATGTACACGCGTGTCTATATCCTGCAGCATACCACAATATGTACACGCGTGTTTATATCCTGCAGCGTACCACAATATGTAAACGCTTGTCTATATCCTGCAGCATACCACAATATGTACACGCGTGTCTATATCCTGCAGCATACCACAATATGTACACGTGTGTCTATATCCTGCAGCATACCACAATATGTACACGCGTGTCTATATCCTGCAGCATACCACAATATGTACACGCGTGTCTATATCTTGCAGCGTACCACAATGTGTATCTCATTAGAACCTCAGCAACCCTTTGATCCACACACGGCAAACACACAACATGAGACTGGCATGATGCACATGGGAGAAAGTTGGACACGAGAAGGACATGCTGTGTTCCCATGTGCATCATGCCAGTTTCATCTTGTGTCTTTGCGGGTGCCCATTTGCATCATACAAGTCTCATGTTGTGTGTTTGCCGTGTGCGGATCGAAGGGTTGCTGACAGCCCTGTCGCCATCATCTCTCCATACAAGTGCCAGCCCCGCCGCCATCATCATCTCTCCATACAAGTGACAGCCACGCCGCCATCATCATCTCTCCATACAAGTGACAGCCCCGTCGCCATCATCATCTCTCCATACAAGTGCCAGCCCCGTCGCCATCATCTCTCCATACAAGTGCCAGCCCCGTCGCCAGCATCTCTCCATACAAGTGCCAGCCCCGTCGCCAGCATCTCTCCATACAAGTGACAGCCCCGCCATCATCATCTCTCCATACAAGTGACAGCCCCGTCGTCATCATCACTCCATACAAGTGCCAGGCCCGCCGCCAGCATCACTCCATACAAGTGCCAGCCCCGTCGCCATCATCATCTCTCCATACAAGTGCCAGCCCCGTCGCCATCATCTCTCCATACAAAGTGCCAGCCCCATTGCCAGCATCTCTCCATACAAGTGACAGCCCCGCCACCATCAACTCTCCATACAAGTGACAGCCCCATTGCCATCATCTCTCCATACAAGTGACAGCCCCGCCATCATCATCTCTCCATACAAGTGACAGCCCCGCCATCATCTCTCCATACAAGTGACAGCCCCACCATCATCATCTCTCCATACAAGTGACAGCCCCGCCGTCATCATCTCTCCATACAAGTGACAGCCACGCCACCATCAACTCTCCATACAAGTGCCAGCCCCGTCACCATCATCTCTCCATACAAGCGACAGCCCCGTCGCCACCATCATCTCTCCATACAAGTGACAGCCCCGCCACCATCATCCCTCCATACAAGTAAAAGCCCGGCCGCCAGCATCACTCCATACACGTGACAGCCCCTCTGCCATCATCTCTCCATACAAGTGACAGCTCCGCCGCCATCATCTCTCCATACAAGCGACAGCCCCGTCGCCACCATCATCTCTCCATACAAGTGCCAGCCCCGTCGCCATCATCTCTCCATACAAGTAAAAGCCCGGCCGCCAGCATCACTCCATACACGTGACAGCCCCGCCGCCATCATCTCTCCATACAAGTGACAGCCAGGCCACCTTCACCTCTCCATACAAGTGACAGCTCCGCCGCCATCATCTCTCCATACAAGTGACAGCCCCGCCGCCAGCATCACTCCATACACGTGACAGCCCCTCTGCCATCATCTCTCCATACAAGTGCCAGCCCCGTCGCCAGCATCTCTCCATACAAGTGCCAGCCCCGTCGCCAGCATCTCTCCATACAAGTGACAGCCCCACCGCCAGCATCACTCCATACACGTGACAGCCCCTCTGCCATCATCTCTCCATACAAGTGCCAGCCCCGTCGCCAGCATCTCTCCATACAAGTGCCAGCCCCGTCGCCAGCATCTCTCCATACAAGTGACAGCCCCACCGCCAGCATCACTCCATACACGTGACAGCCCCTCTGCCATCATCTCTCCATACAAGTGCCAGCCCCGTCGCCAGCATCACTCCATACAAGTGCCAGCCCCGTCGCCATCATCATCTCTCCATACAAGTGCCAGCCCGGCCGCCAGCATCTCTCCTTACAAAGTGCCAGCCCCATTGCCAGCATCTCTCCATACAAGTGACAGCCCCGCCATCATCATCTCTCCATACAAGTGACAGCCCCGCCGCCATCATCTCTCCATACAAGTGACAGCCCCATTGTCATCATCTCTCCATACAAGTGCCAGCCCCGTCGCCATCATCTCTCCATACTAGTGACAGCCCCGCCACCATCATCCCTCCATACAAGTAAAAGCCCGGCCGCCAGCATCACTCCATACACGTGACAGCCCCTCTGCCATCATCTCTCCATACAAGTGACAGCTCCGCCGCCAACATCTCTCCATACAAGTGCCAGCCCCGCCACCATCATCCCTCCACACAAGTGACAGCCCCGCCGCCATCATCTCTCCATACAAGCGACAGCCCAGTCGTCATCATCTCTCCATACAAGCGACAGCCCCACCCCCAGCATCTCTCCATACAAGTGCCAGCCCCGCCACAATCGTCTCTCCATACAAGTGCCAGCCCCGCCACAATTGTCTCTCCATACAAGTGCAAGCCCCGCCGCCATCATCTCTCCATACAAGTGCAAGCCCCGCCGCCATCATCTCTCCATACAAGCGATAGCCCCGCCACCATCATCTCTCCATACAAGTGACAGCCCCGTCACAATCATCCCTAGATACAAGTGACAGCCCCATTGCCAGCATCTCTCCATACAAGTGACAGCCTCGTCACCATCATCCATCCATACAAGTGACAGCCTCGTCACCATCATCCATCCATACAAGTGTCAGCCCCGTCGCCACCATCATCTCCCCATACAAGCGACAGCCCCGTCGCCACCATCATCTCTCCATACAAGTGCCAGCCCTGCCGCCATCATCTCTCCATACAAGTGACAGCCCCGCCACCATCATCCCTCCATACAAGTAAAAGCCCGGCCGCCAGCATCACTCCATACACGTGACAGCCCCGCCGCCATCATCTCTCCATACAAGTGCCAGCCCCGCCACCATCATCCCTCCATACAAGTAAAAGCCCGGCCGCCAGCATCACTCCACACAAGTGACAGCCCAGTCGTCATCATCTCTCCATACAAGCGACAGCCGGGCCACCTTCACCTCTCCATACAAGTACCAGCCCCGCCACAATCGTCTCTCCATACAAGTGCCAGCCCCGCCACAATCGTCTCTCCATACAAGTGCCAGCCCCGCCACCATCATCTCTCCATACAAGTGCCAGCCCCGTCGTCAGCATCTCTCCATACAAGCGATAGCCCCCCCACCAGCATCTCTCCATACAAGTGACAGCCCCGCCACCATCATCTCTCCACACAAGTGACAGCCCCGTCACAATCATCCCTAGATACAAGTGACAGCCCCATTGCCAGCATCTCTCCATACAAGTGACAGCCTCGTCACCATCATCCATCCATACAAGTGACAGCCTCGTCACCATCATCTCTCCATACAAGCGACAGCCCCGTCGCCACCATCATCTCTCCATAAAAGTGCCAGCCCCGTCGCCATCATCTCTCCATACAAGTAAAAGCCCGGCCGCCAGCATCACTCCATACACGTGACAGCCCCGCCGCCATCATCTCTCCATACAAGTGACAGCTCCGCCGCCATCATCTCTCCATACAAGTGACAGCTCCGCCGCCAACATCTCTCCATACAAGTGCCAGCCCCGCCACCATCATCTCTCCATACAAGCGACAGCCGGGCCACCTTCACCTCTCCATACAAGTACCAGCCCCGCCACAATCGTCTCTCCATACAAGTGCCAGCCCCGCCACAATCGTCTCTCCATACAAGTGCCAGCCCCGCCACCATCATCTCTCCATACAAGTGCCAGCCCCGTCGTCAGCATCTCTCCATACAAGCGATAGCCCCCCCACCAGCATCTCTCCATACAAGTGACAGCCCCGCCACCATCATCTCTCCACACAAGTGACAGCCCCGTCACAATCATCCCTAGATACAAGTGACAGCCCCATTGCCAGCATCTCTCCATACAAGTGACAGCCTCGTCACCATCATCCATCCATACAAGTGACAGCCTCGTCACCATCATCTCTCCATACAAGCGACAGCCCCGTCGCCACCATCATCTCTCCATAAAAGTGCCAGCCCCGTCGCCATCATCTCTCCATACAAGTAAAAGCCCGGCCGCCAGCATCACTCCATACACGTGACAGCCCCGCCGCCATCATCTCTCCATACAAGTGACAGCTCCGCCGCCATCATCTCTCCATACAAGTGACAGCTCCGCCGCCAACATCTCTCCATACAAGTGCCAGCCCCGCCACCATCATCTCTCCATACAAGCGACAGCCCCGCCACCATCATCCCTCCATACAAGTGACAGCCCCGCCACCATCATCCCTCCATACAAGTAAAAGCCCGGCCGCCAGCATCACTCCATACACGTGACAGCCCCGCCGCCATCATCTCTCCATACAAGTGACAGCTCCGCCGCCAACATCTCTCCATACAAGTGCCAGCCCCGCCACCATCATCTCTCCATACAAGTGCCAGCCCCGTCGTCAACATCTCTCCATACAAGCGATAGCCCCCCCGCCAGCATCTCTCCATACAAGTGACAGCCCCGTCGCCACCATCATCTCTCCATACAAGTGCCAGCCCCGCCACCATCATCCCTCGATACAAGTAACAGCCCGGCCGCCAGCATCACTCCATACAAAGTGCCAGCCCCGAAGCCAGCATCTCCCCATACAAGTGCCAGCCCCGTCGCCATCATCTCTCCATACAAGTGCCAGACCCTTCGCCATCATCTCTCCATACAAGTGACAGCCCCGTCACCATCAGCCCTCCATATAAGTGCCAGCCCTGCCATCATCATCTCTCCATACAAGTGACAGCCCCGTCGTCATCAGCATCTCTCCATACAAGTGACAGCCCCGTCGCCATCATCTCTCCATACAAGCGATAGCCCCGTCGCCATCAGCATCTCTCCATACAAGTGACAGCCCCGTCGCCATCATCTCTCCATAGAAGTGACAGCCCCGCCGCCATCATCTCTCCATACAAGTGACAGCCCCGCCGCCATCATCTCTCCATACAAGTGCCAGCCCCGCTGCCATCATCTCTCCATACAAGTGACAGCCCCGTCGTCATCATCTCTCCATACAAGTGACAGCCAGGCCACCATCATCTCTCCATACAAGTGCCAGCCCCGCCGCCACCATCATCTCTCCATACAAGTGCCAGCCCTGCCGCCAGCATCTCTCCATAAAAGTGCAAGCCCCGCCGCCATCATCTCTCCATACAAGTGCCAGCCCTGCCGCCATCATCTCTCCATACAAGTGCCAGCCCCGCCACCATCATCTATCCATACAAGTACCAGCCCCGTGGCCATCATCTCTCCATACAAGTGCCAGCTCCGCCGCCATCATCTCCCCATACAAGTGACAGCCCCGCCGCCATCATCTCTCCATACAAGTGCCAGCCCCGCCACCATCATCTATCCATACAAGTACCAGCCCCGTGGCCATCATCTCTCCATACAAGTGCCAGCTCCGCCGCCATCATCTCTCCATACAAGTGACAGCCCCGCCACCATCAACTCTCCATACAAGTGCCAGCCCCGTCACCATCATCTCTCCATACAAGCGACAGCCCCGTCGCCACCATCATCTCTCCATACAAGTGCCAGCCCAGTCGCCATCATCTCTCCATACAAAGTGCCAGCCCCGCCGCCATCATCTCTCCATACAAGTGCCAGCCCCGTCGCCATCATCTCTCCATACAAGCGACAGCACTGTCGCCATCATCTCTCCATACAAGTGCCAGCCCCGCCATCATCTCTCCATACAAGTGCCAGCCCCGCCGCCAGCATCTCTCCATACAAGTGACAGCCCCGCCGCCATCATCTCTCCATACAAGTGACAGCCCCGCCACCATCATCTCTCCATACAAGTGCCAGGCCCGCCGCCATCATCTCTCCATACAAGTGCCAGCCCTGTCGCCATCATCTATCCATACAAATGCCAGCCCCGTCTTCATCATCTCTCCATACAAGTGACAGCTCCGCCGCCAACATCTCTCCATACAAGTGCCAGCCCCGCCACCATCATCTCTCCATACAAGTGCCAGCCCCGTCGTCAACATCTCTCCATACAAAGTGCCAGCCCCGAAGCCAGCATCTCCCCATACAAGTGCCAGCCCCGTCGCCACCATCATCTCTCCATACAAGTGCCAGCCCCGCCACCATCATCCCTCGATACAAGTAACAGCCCGGCCGCCAGCATCACTCCATACAAAGTGCCAGCCCCGAAGCCAGCATCTCCCCATACAAGTGCCAGCCCCGTCGCCATCATCTCTCCATACAAGTGCCAGACCCTTCGCCATCATCTCTCCATACAAGTGACAGCCCCGTCACCATCAGCCCTCCATATAAGTGCCAGCCCTGCCATCATCATCTCTCCATACAAGTGACAGCCCCGTCGTCATCAGCATCTCTCCATACAAGTGACAGCCCCGTCGCCATCATCTCTCCATACAAGCGATAGCCCCGTCGCCATCAGCATCTCTCCATACAAGTGACAGCCCCGCCGCCATCATCTCTCCATACAAGTGACAGCCCCGTCGCCATCATCTCTCCATACAAGTGACAGCCCCGTCGCCATCATCTCTCCATACAAGTGCCAGCCCCGCTGCCATCATCTCTCCATACAAGTGACAGCCCCGTCGTCATCATCTCTCCATACAAGTGACAGCCAGGCCACCATCATCTCTCCATACAAGTGCCAGCCCCGCCGCCACCATCATCTCTCCATACAAGTGCCAGCCCCGCCGCCAGCATCTCTCCATAAAAGTGCAAGCCCCGCCGCCATCATCTCTCCATACAAGTGCCAGCCCTGCCGCCATCATCTCTCCATACAAGTGCCAGCCCCGCCACCATCATCTATCCATACAAGTACCAGCCCCGTGGCCATCATCTCTCCATACAAGTGCCAGCTCCGCCGCCATCATCTCCCCATACAAGTGACAGCCCCGCCGCCATCATCTTTCCATACAAGTGCCAGCCCCGCCACCATCATCTATCCATACAAGTACCAGCCCCGTGGCCATCATCTCTCCATACAAGTGCCAGCTCCGCCGCCATCATCTCTCCATACAAGTGACAGCCCCGCCGCCATCATCTCTCCATACAAGTGACAGCCCCGCCACCATCAACTCTCCATACAAGTGCCAGCCCCGTCACCATCATCTCTCCATACAAGCGACAGCCCCGTCGCCACCATCATCTCTCCATACAAGTGCCAGCCCAGTCGCCATCATCTCTCCATACAAAGTGCCAGCCCCGCCGCCATCATCTCTCCATACAAGTGCCAGCCCCGTCGCCATCATCTCTCCATACAAGCGACAGCACTGTCGCCATCATCTCTCCATACAAGTGCCAGCCCCGCCATCATCTCTCCATACAAGTGCCAGCCCCGCCGCCAGCATCTCTCCATACAAGTGACAGCCCCGCCGCCATCATCTCTCCATACAAGTGACAGCCCCGCCACCATCATCTCTCCATACAAGTGCCAGGCCCGCCGCCATCATCTCTCCATACAAGTGCCAGCCCTGTCGCCATCATCTCGCACAACAATTGACAGCCCGTCACCATCATCTCTCCATACAAGTGACGGCCCCGTCGCCATCATCTCTCCATACACGTGACAGCCCCGTCACCATCATCTCTCCATACAAGTGCCAGCCCCATGACCATCATCTCTCCATACAAGTGCCAGCCCCGCCGCCAGCATCTCTCCATACAAGTGCCAGGCCCGCCGCCATCATCTCTCCATACAAGTGCCAGCCCTGTCGCCATCATCTATCCATACAAGTGACAGCCCCGTCGCCATCATCTCTCCATACAAGTGACAGCCCCGCCGCCCTCATCTACCCATACAAATGCCAGCCCCGTCTTCATCATCTCTCCATACAAGTGACAGCTCCGCCGCCAACATCTCTCCATACAAGTGCCAGCCCCGCCACCATCATCTCTCCATACAAGTGCCAGCCCCGTCGTCAACATCTCTCCATACAAAGTGCCAGCCCCGAAGCCAGCATCTCCCCATACAAGTGCCAGCCCCGTCGCCACCATCATCTCTCCATACAAGTGCCAGCCCCGCCACCATCATCCCTCGATACAAGTAACAGCCCGGCCGCCAGCATCACTCCATACAAAGTGCCAGCCCCGAAGCCAGCATCTCCCTATACAAGTGCCAGCCCGTCGCCATCATCTCTCCATACAAGTGCCAGACCCTTCGCCATCATCTCTCCATACAAGTGACAGCCCCGTCACCATCAGCCCTCCATATAAGTGCCAGCCCTGCCATCATCATCTCTCCATACAAGTGACAGCCCCGTCGTCATCAGCATCTCTCCATACAAGTGACAGCCCCGTCGCCATCATCTCTCCATACAAGCGATAGCCCCGTCGCCATCAGCATCTCTCCATACAAGTGACAGCCCCGTCGCCATCATCTCTCCATACAAGTGACAGCCCCGCCGCCATCATCTCTCCATACAAGTGACAGCCCCGTCGCCATCATCTCTCCATACAAGTGACAGCCCCGCCGCCATCATCTCTCCATACAAGTGCCAGCCCCGCTGCCATCATCTCTCCATACAAGTGACAGCACTGTCGTCATCATCTCTCCATACAAGTGACAGCCAGGCCACCATCATCTCTCCATACAAGTGCCAGCCCCGCCGCCACCATCATCTCTCCATACAAGTGCCAGCCCCGCCGCCAGCATCTCTCCATAAAAGTGCAAGCCCCGCCGCCATCATCTCTCCATACAAGTGCCAGCCCTGCCGCCATCATCTCTCCATACAAGTGCCAGCCCCGCCACCATCATCTATCCATACAAGTACCAGCCCCGTGGCCATCATCTCTCCATACAAGTGCCAGCTCCGCCGCCATCATCTCCCCATACAAGTGACAGCCCCGCCGCCATCATCTCTCCATACAAGTGCCAGCCCCGCCACCATCATCTATCCATACAAGTACCAGCCCCGTGGCCATCATCTCTGCAATACAAGTGCCAGCTCCGCCGCCATCATCTCTCCATACAAGTGACAGCCCCGCCGCCATCATCTCTCCATACAAGTGACAGCCCCGCCACCATCAACTCTCCATACAAGTGCCAGCCCCGTCACCATCATCTCTCCATACAAGCGACAGCCCCGTCGCCACCATCATCTCTCCATACAAGTGCCAGCCCAGTCGCCATCATCTCTCCATACAAAGTGCCAGCCCCGCCGCCATCATCTCTCCATACAAGTGCCAGCCCCGTCGCCATCATCTCTCCATACAAGCGACAGCACTGTCGCCATCATCTCTCCATACAAGTGCCAGCCCCGCCATCATCTCTCCATACAAGTGCCAGCCCCGCCGCCAGCATCTCTCCATACAAGTGACAGCCCCGCCGCCATCATCTCTCCATACAAGTGACAGCCCCGCCACCATCATCTCTCCATACAAGTGCCAGGCCCGCCGCCATCATCTCTCCATACAAGTGCCAGCCCTGTCGCCATCATCTATCCATACAAGTGACAGCCCCGTCGCCATCATCTCTCCATACAAGTGACAGCCCCGCCGCCCTCATCTACCCATACAAATGCCAGCCCCGTCTTCATCATCTCTCCATACAAGTGCCAGCCACGCTGCCAGCATCTCTCCATACAAGTGCCAGCCCCGCCGCCAGCATCTCTCCATACAAGTGCCAGCCCCGTCACCATCATCTCTCCATACAAGTGCCAGCCACGCTGCCAGCATCTCTCCATACAAGCAATAGCCCTGCCGCCATCATCTCTCCATACAAGTGCCAGCCCCATGACCATCATCTCGCCATACAAGTGCCAGCCCCGTCACCATCATCTCGCACAACAATTGACAGCCCGTCACCATCATCTCTCCATACAAGTGACGGCCCCGTCGCCATCATCTCTCCATACACGTGACAGCCACGTCACCATCATCTCTCCATACAAGTGCCAGCCCCATGACCATCATCTCTCCATACAAGTGCCAGCCCCGCCGCCAGCATCTCTCCATACAAGTGCCAGCCCCATCGCCATCATCTCTCCATACAAGTGACAGCCCCATCGCCATCATCTCTCCATACAAGTGCCAGCCCTGTCGCCATCATCTCTCCATACAAGTTACAGCCCCGCCGCCATCATCTCTCCATACAAGTGACAGCCCCGCCACCATCATCCCTCCATACAAGTGCCAGCCCCGCCACCATCATCTCTCCATACAAGTACCAGCCCCGTCACCATCATCTCTCCATACAAGTGCCAGCCCTGTCGCCATCATCTCTCCATACAAGTTACAGCCACGCCGCCATCATCTCTCCATAAAAGTGACAGCCAGGCCACCATCATCTCTCCATACAAGTACCAGCCCTGTCGCCATCATCTCTCCATACACGTGCCAACCCCGCCACATCTCTCCATACAAGTGCCAGGCCCGGCTCCATCATCTCTCCATACAAATGCCAGGCCCGGCTCCATCATCTCTCCATACAAGTGCCAGGCCCGGCTCCATCATCTCTCCATACAAGTGCCAGCCCCGCCGCCAGCATCTCTCCATACAAGTGACAGCCCCGTCGCCATCATCTCTCCATACAAGTGCCAGCCCCGCCGCCAGCATCTCTCCATACAAGTGCCAGCCCCTCTGCCATCATCTCTCCATACAAGTGACAGCCCCACCCCCAGCATCTCTCCATACAAGTGCCAGCCCCGCCGCCATCATCTCTCCATACAAGTGCCAGCCCCGCCGCCATCATCTCTCCATACAAGTGACAGCCCCGCCGCCAGCATCTCTCCATACAAGTGCCAGCCCCATCGCCATCATCTCTCCATACAAGTGCCAGCCCCGCCGCCATCATCTCTCCATACAAGTGACAGCCCCACCGCCATCATCTCTCCATACAAGTGACAGCCCCGCCATCATCTCTCCATACAAGTGACAGCCCCGCCACCATCATCTCTCCATACAAGTGCCAGCCCCGCCATCATCTCTCCATACAAGTGACAGCCCCCCCGCCATCATCTCTCCATACAAGTGACAGCCCCGCCATCATCTCTCCATACAAGTGACAGCCCCGTCACCATCATCTCTCCATACAAGTGCCAGCCCCGCCATCATCTCTCCATACAAGTGCCAGCCCCGCCATCATCTCTCCATACAAGTGACAGCCCCGCCGCCATCATCTATCCATACAAGTGCCAGCCCCACCACCATCATCTCTCCATACAAGTGACAGCCCCGCCGCCATCATCTATCCATACAAGTACCAGCCCCACCACCATCATCTAAATACAAGTGCCAGCCGCCCCGCCATCATCTCTCCATACAAGTGACAGCCCCGCCGCCATCATCTATCCATACAAGTGCCAGCCCCGTCGCCGTCATCTCTCCATACAAGTGCCAGCCCCACCCCCATCATCTCTCCATACAAGTGCCAGCCCCGTCACCATCATCTCTCCATACAAGTGACACCCCCGCCACAACATCTCTCCATACAAGTACCAGGCCCGCCACCATCATCTCTCCATACAAGTGCCAGCCCCGCCACCATCATCTCTCCATACAATTGCCAGCCCCGCCGCCAGCATCTCTCCATACAAGTGACAGCCCCCTCCATACAAGTGCCAGCCCCATCGCCATCATTATCTCTCCATAAAAGTGCCAGCCCCGTCGCCATCATCTCTCCATACAAGTGCCAGCCCCGCCGCCAGCATCTCCCCATACAAGTGCCAGCCCCGTCGCCATCATCTCCCCATACAAGTGACAGCTGCGCCGCCATCATCTCTCCATACAAGTGCCAGCCCCGCCACCATCATCTCCCCATACAAGTGACAGCTGCGCCGCCATCATCTCTCCATACAAGTGCCAGCCCCGCCAGTATCATCTCTCCATACAAGTGCCAGCCCCGTCGCCGTCATCTCTCCATACAAGTGCCAGCCCCGCCATCATCTCTCCAAACAAGTGCCAGCCCAGCCATCATCTCTCCAAACAAGTGCCAGCCCCGCCATCATCTCTCCATACAAGTGCCAGCCCCGCCGCCATCATCTCTCCATACAAGTGCCAGCCCCGCCGCCAGCATCTCCCCATACAAGTGCCAGCCCCGCCGCCAGCATCTCCCCATACAAGTGCCAGCCCCGCCGCCAGCATCTCCCCATACAAGTGCCAGCTGCGCCGCCATCATCTCTCCATACAAGTGACTCTTTAGGATAACAGACTGTAGATGATAGGACATAATATCATTAAGTGACACATCCCAACACTAAGTGACCGGCTGACATTCTCTCTCCCACGAGGACGACCTCCCCTCGTCACAAGACTCCCCCAAACTTATTTCGCCCCCACACCGCAGCCCAACCTCTCCCCCCCTGGTCACCTTGGCCCGGGTCACTATGCGTCCTCCTCAGGTCACTGTGTACTGCTCCCCCTCCCCAGGTCACTGTGTACTGCTCCCCCTCCCCAGGTTACACTGTGTTCCCTGATCCCCGGTCCAGGTCACTATGCACTCCCCCACCCCTCTGTCCCCCATGGTCCGAGTCACTATGTGCCCCCGCCCCCCCCCCACTTGTTCCGGGGCACTGGTGCAGGTCTCTATGCGCCGCCCCCCCGGTGCCCTGTTCCTCCTCTCCCCCGTGCCCCGGTCCCCTCACCTTGGTCCGGGTCACCATGTGCGTCGCCAGCTTCACCACCGCGAAGTTTCCCTTCCCGATAGTCCGCTCTATCTCGTAATGTCCAATGTGCACCGCGCGTTGCGGCGGGTGCGGGAGGTGAGTCCCGGGGCCCCCGGGGCCGCGCGCAGCCGCCATCTTGTGCAGCGAGTCCCGGACTGACCGGCGGCGTGACGTCACGGGGCGGGGCTTCCTGGAGGCCACACCAGGCGGAGACTGGGGGGAAGGGGCGGAACTCAGTGACGTAGGGGCGTGGCTAGAAGAGGAGGGAGGCGTGCCTAGGAGAGTAGCGGGCGAGGCTACCTGCGGGGCGGGGCTACATGATGAATGGGCGTGGCTATGCGATGAGCAGGTCTTGGCTACGTGCCGAAGGGGCGTGGCGAGACTTATTTTTGTAGCTTTTTTCCCTAATTTTCAATAAATCTTTATTTAAATATAACAGTAACACAACATGTTATTTCTTTATTCGTTTGTAACACTTTGGGGGTTAAAATAGATTTTTCATCAAACTACATAACTCACTAATTAGCACTTGTAATGACATTTTATTTATGTATAACATGTTACCAGGACGTAATACACTGAGTATTATTTATTTATGAATAACATGTTACCAGGAAGTACTACAATAAGAGTATTATTTATTTTTTGTAGTGGGGTATCCCCTGGCTACTATTCTGCCTAATGGGCTGGCAGTAACCCCTGGTACTATCGGTTGCCAGTAGTTGGTATGGGTTTTTCCCCCTCACCTTTGGTACTTGCACTTGAGTGACAGCAGGGGGAGGTACATCCTGTTGTTGCTGGGACAACTGGGTGCCCGCCTTCTGGCTGTACTTAAAAGTTAGAGGTAGTGTCCTTCCCCTCTGAGGAAGGTAGGTCACACAACTGGGAGCCTGAGATTGGGGCCTTCCCATATGCTCGTCCCTCCGGGGAGGAGTGAGTTTGATTATACATCTGCCTCCTCTAGTGAGGTGGGGAAGAGCTAGGGCGGCTGCAGGTGCCCTTGGCCTGAAGGGACTGTCCAGGGACCATCATCCAGTGAGAGCTCGTAGGCCTTTTCCTGGCCGTTCAAAAGCTTCCAGCCCAGTTACAGTGCTACCGCTCATACGTGAGACTTTAGCTGAGCACCAGAACTATGCTATGGAACAACCTTTTTTGCCGCCGAGGGAGTCCTATATTGCCAGTATGGAGGGAGCACCTCTTTGGGAAGTGGAGCAGATTAAGGACATGTTCCTACAGAGACTGTTTTGCCTGAACCACACATGCCATTGAATTTCAAACGTATGGTGAGGTGGGAGAGAAACAGGTTGAAATCGTAATTCTATTTTCAGGACCCAGTAGGAGGGGATATAGAGTTTGAGTATAGTACCGGGGATGAGGAGATTGAGTTTAGGCCCGACGAGAGTGAAGGGAGTGAGCCTTGGCCCATAGGGAATGAGTTAAGGGACTTTTCTGATAGTCATTAAGGATGATACACCGATAATTGTTGTAGAGTATTTCCCCAGTTTTGAGTCTGCATCGCCTCATGCTTCACCCCCCTGGGTTAGTAAGATTATGATGGAGTATCAGCAAGATTGGGGTATGCCTAGTTCCGACAAAAGAGCTATGGGGTTATCCTGGCGGGTTATTTCTGCGTTCTTAAATTCCATACCTACCACCTTGCCGGGCTGTGTGTGCCCATTATGTTACCAGGGATGTTGTTCGACGGTTGCTTTAAATTCAGTAGGTCATGCCGTGTGCAGACCACCGTAACAGGGTATTTTCAGTGACAGTGCCCGGTAGTACAGAGCATCAGTTTGCCATTAAAACCGGAGCAGTAATATAACAAGGTTCTCCATGTTGGAGAAACCTATGTTAATACTACAGCCATTTTGTATGTGTTTATTCAAATACCCTGACGTGCTGTTTTTCACAGAGAACTGTATATCATGCATATTAATGTGATGATCATGTGAACTGTTATCTTGTTTTTGTTCAGGTTTCATTTGACAATGGTACCCGAAAATGTAGAACCCAAGCGGGGTCGTTGGGAATCCACCAGAGGGAGAGGGTAGCAGGGTCCCCCCTGACTACTATTCTACCCAATGGGCTGGCAGTAAACCCTGGTACTATCAGGTTGCTAGTAGTTGGTATGGGGTTTTCCCCCTCACCTTTGGTACTGCACTTGAGTGACAGCAGAAGGTGGTACATCCTGTTGTAGCTGGGACAACGGGGTGCCCGCCTTCTGGCTGTACTTAAGGGCAGGACCACCCTAAAGTTAGTAGTGCCTTCCGCCACTTGAGGAAGGCAGGTCACACATTGGAGAGGCTGCATATTGGGCCTACTCTATTCCTCTTCCCCTTGGGGGAGAGTGAGTGTGTACTTTACCTCCGCCTCTGCTAGGGAGGTGGGGAAGAGCTAGGACGGCTTCCGGTTGCCCTTGGCCTGTAGTGGCGGTCTAAGGACCATCATCCGGTGAATCCTGAGAGACTGTATTGGGCAGATCCTGCCTTGTTCCTGTTACTGCAGAGTATAGTAATAAACCTGTTCCTGTTTGCAATATACCTCCTGCCTGGTGCGTGACCTTACTGGGGGGAGAGGTAATAAGTTCTACCGTGGGAGATCACCTTCAGTTCCTGGAGTCCATGGCAGATGGAGGTGCTGCACTGCTAAGGAGATATGTGGGGTATGAGCCCCAGAAGCCTGTTCCTGTGTCCCCACTACCATCGGCGGATGACTCAGCCCTCCTGTTACCAGCAGGTATATGCACCATACACCCTGTAATGGCCCCTATCTGCGATTGGGCGGGGGAAACACTGTTACATATGTATAACATGTGTCACCAGGAACTAATATATTGAGAGTATTATTTTATTTATTTATAACATGTTGTTACATTTATTTTTAACATGTTGTCTAAATTTAGCATAGGTTGAACTTGATGGACCTACGTCTTTTTTCAACCTCATCTACTATGTAACATTTACTATGTAACATGTGTTACCAGGAAGTAATACACTGAGAGTATCATTTATTTTATTTATTTATAACATGTGTTACCAGGAAGCAATACATTGAGAGTATTATTTATTTATAAGGTGTGTTACTAGGAAGTAATACATTTAGAGTATTATTTATTTATACGGTGTGTTACTAGGAAGTAATACATTGAGAGTATTATTTATTTTAATTATTCATAACATGTGTTACCAGGAAGCAATACATTGAGAGTATTATTTATTTATAAGGTGTGTTACTAGGAAGTAATACATTGAGAGTATTATTTATAAGTTGTGTTACTAGGAAGTAATACATTGAGAGTATTATTTATTTTAACTATTCATAACATGTGTTACCAGGAAGCACATGTGCAGAGCTTTCCAAACCTCACAGGTCTCTTCTTCACAGGTCAAAATGGTCGGCGGGGGGGGGGGGGGGGGGACAGGTACACAATGCAGCAATATATTTAAGATAAAGCCACGGCCCTCTCTGTGATATTTTATTTAAAAGAAAACACAGTTCTGGTCATTATAACAAGGCTTGCTGTGGAAAACCGGAATGTCTCGCAGACACTAGGATAATATGGAGCTTTATTGTATACAAATCTCCCAGCTGCAAAGCAAGGGCCAAAACTGCCCCCAATTCATGAAGAAAAACTTTCCACCTGAAAGCAGATACATGGGATAAATCTGCTGCTGGGATACTCTTTTTGCACCAGTTTTGAAGCCAAGAGACTTTGCTAAGTGACACATTGAGTGACTGTTAACGAGTATAATTAAAGACCATTTGGAAATTAATCAAATATGTAATTTTATTGTTCTCATAAACCATAGAAATTAATTAGCCTGACACCTGCGTACGAATCAGACACACACATCAGGGACATATATATATATATAATGTATTATTCTATATATTGCATTATTATATATTTTGCATTATTATTATATATGTTGCATTATTATATATTTTGCATTATTATTATTATTATTATTATTATTATATGTTACATTATTATTAGTATTATATATGTTGCATTATTATTATTAGTATATATGTTGCATTATTATTATGAAAATATATATTACATTATTATTATATTGTGCATTATTATTATTAATATATATATGTTGCATATTAATATGTTTTTTTATTAATATATATGTTGTATTATTATTAATATATATGTTGCATATTATTATTAATATATATGTTGTATTATTATTATATATATATATATATATCTCCTTCACAAAGACACAGATAACACTTTTAGTGACACATTATAACAGGATCAGTGCAGCTGACATTGTTCTTAATAAAGTTTGCTCTAGACAAGGACCGGTTTGTACGTCACCAGTATGTAGGCGGGGCAATGACGTCGGAAGGAACGTGTAGGTAGGAGGAGCGAGCGGGCCTGGCGGGAGGGGCTGCCTGTGGCTCCGCCTCTGGTACTGTGTGACGGCGCCCCGTTGCCATAACAACGTTGAATTCTCGAGGGAGGGGAAGGGGCTTCTAGCCGCACGCCAACGTGGTGACGCAGCCATGGAATGACGCGTGGGGGGAGACGCTCTGCTGCAGGAGCGAGGAGGGGTAACCATGGCGACAGTGACGTCAGAACATAGAGGCGCTGCGGGTGCTCCAGGGTGACACCACGTGGTAGAGAGAGAGCGGGAGAGGAGGGAGTAAGAGGCTAATAAGAAAGGGGGGAGAGAGAGAATGAGAGGGGGGAGAGGAGAGATTAAGGGATGGGGAGAGAGATTTAGGCCCCGGACATGTTACCTGCTTGCTGGCGGAAGCGCGCTGAGGCGCGCTCCCGCTCAGCACTGAGCCCCTACAGCCGCAATTAGAGCGGCTTTAGTAGGGGCTCACCTGCGCTTCCGCGCGCTTGCGGAAGCGCAGGTCTTGGGGGAATTTAAAATTCCCCCGCTTGCCGGCGAGACAGGCCGGTCACGTGAGCGGTTCGCCCAATGAGGGCGAACCAGCTCCTTGACGTCACTGGCCCGCCCCCGGCCAGTGACGCGCCTGCCCCCGGACCGCCCCCTGACGGCTACTGAGAGCGCTTGCGGTAAGCAACCGCAAGGCCAGGGAAAGCACCCGCTTTCCATGCGCCTCAGCGTGCCTCAGCACACCAGCAGGGACCATGGACTCGGCCTAAGAGAGGAGAGAGAGAGACTAAGAGAGGGGAGAGGAGAGAGACTAAGGCCTCGGGCATGGTCAGCGCCCGTGCTGAGGCGCGCTGCTGCTCGGCAGTGAGCCCCTGCAGTCGCAATGAGAGCGGCTTTAGCAGGGGCTCATGCACGCTTGCGGAAGCGTGTGTCTTAAATCTTTCGTTTCTGATCTCCCCGGAGCGCAGGGCCGGTCACGTGAGCGGTTCGCTCTGTGACGTCACAGACCCCGGACAGCGCGCGGTCTAAGGCCAGGGAAAGCACCCGCTTTCCATGCGCCTCAGCGTGCCTCAGCACACCAGCAGGGACCATGGACTCGGCCTAAGAGAGGAGAGAGAGAGACTAAGAGAGGGGAGAGGAGAGAGACTAAGGCCTCGGGCATGGTCAGCGCCCGTGCTGAGGCGCGCTGCTGCTCGGCAGTGAGCCCCTGCAGTCGCAATGAGAGCGGCTTTAGCAGGGGCTCATGCACGCTTGCGGAAGCGTGTGTCTTAAATCTTTCGTTTCTGATCTCCCCGGAGCGCAGGGCCGGTCACGTGAGCGGTTCGCCCAATGAGGGCGAACCAGCTCTGTGACGTCACAGACCCCCGACACCCCCCGGACAGCGCGCGGTCTAAGGCCAGGGAAAGCAGCCGCTTTCCCTCAGCCTCCGTGCGCCTCCGCACGGCTGAAGTCTCTATGGACTCAGCCTTAGGCTGAGTCCATGGTGACTCAGCCCATGCGGAGGCGCGCTGAGGCTGAGGGAAAGTTGGTGCTTTCCCTGGCCTTGGTTAGCGCGCCGTCCGGGGGCGGGCCAGTGACGTCACAGGGCGAACCGCTCACGTCACCGGCCCTGCGCTCCCATGAGCGTTGAAATCTAAAATTTGGATAAGACCTACGCTTCCGCACGCCTGCGGAAGCCCCTACTAAAGCCGCTCTCATTGCGGCTGCAGGGGCTCACTGGTAAGTGAGAGCGCGCCTCAGCACGGGTCAGCGCATAAGCGCTGACCATGCCCGAGGCCTTAGGCTGAGTCCCTGCTGGCGCTGAGCGCGCTCATGATTAGAGCATGAGTGCCGGGTGTCCTGCAACTTGCGCACTCGGGGAGGAGGAGGCGGTGGGACGCAATTGGGGGCTATCTGAGCAAGCGGGAAAGTTTAAAAAATTTATTTACAAAAGCGCCAAGCGTGTGTGCCCGCGCATGCACGCATCGCGTGAGCCGGAACTTGCATATATATATATATAGATGTACGTAACCGCGCCAAGCGCCGCCCGCTCAGCGCCAGTGGGGACTCAGCCTAAGAGGGAGTGAGAGAGAGACACTAAGGCCAGGTCCATGGTGCCTTTGCCCGAGCGGAGGCGGGTGCTGCTGTGTCGTCACCCGCATGAAGCGGGTTCTTTTTTTTGGCCATGGTACGCGTGCCGTGCGTGAGCGTGTGTGGGGGCATACCAGTAACGTCACGGAGCCGGTTCGCTCTCATTGGGCGAACCGCACACGTGACCTGTCTGTCGCGCTGAGAAATCAGTTTAACAGATTTCTCACACAACGCGCACCTCCTCCTGCCTTGAGGCAGTCTGTTCGCTCAGCGTGCGGACGCCTCTGCATGGTGTGCAGTACCATGGCCCCAGCCTTAGAGAGGGGAGAGGAATAGAGAGACTAAGAGGGGGGAGAGAGAGAGACTAAGAGAGGGGGAGAGGAAGAGAGGGGGGAGAACGAGATTAAGAGAGGGGGAGAGGAGAGAGAGACTAAGAGGGGAGAGAGGGAGTGAGAGAGACTAAGGGGAGAGGAAGAGAGAGACTAAGAGAGGGGGAGGGGCAGCATTCTGGCGGGTATGACGGGCGAGGGCGGGTGGCACGCTGGCAGGTATGTGACGGGTGAGGGCGGGCAGCACGCTGGCGGGTATGTGACGGACGAGGGCGTGCGGCACGCTGGCGGGTATGTGATGGGCAAGGGCGGGCGGCACGCTGGCGGGTATGTGACGGGTGAGGGCAGGCAGCACGCTGGCGGGTATGTGACGGACGAGGGCGGGCGGCACGCTGGCGGGTATGTGACGGGCGAGGGCGGCCGGCACGCTGGCGGGTATGACGGGTGAGGACGGGCGGCACGCTGGCGGGTATGTGACGGGCGAGTGGCACGCTGGCGGGTATGTGACGGGCGAGGGCGGGTGGTACTCTGGCGGTATGTGACGGGTGAGGGCGGGCGGCACGCTGGCGGGTATGTGACGGACGAGTGCGGCCGGCACGCTGGCGGTATGTGACGGGTGAAAGCGGGCAGCACGCTGGCGGGTATGTGACGGGTGAGGGTGGGCGGCACGCTGGCGGGTATGTGACGGACGAGGGCGGGCAGCACGCTGGCGGGTATGTGACGGGTAAGGGCGGGCGGCACGCTGGCGGGTATGAGACGGGGAGGGCAGGCGGCACACTGGCGGGTATGTGACGGGGGAGGGCGGATTGCACGCTGGAGGGTATGTGACGGGTGAGGGCGGGCAGCACGCTGACGGGTATGTGACGGGGAGCTCAGGCAGCACGCTGGCGGGTATGTGACGGGTGAGGGTGGGCGGCACGCTGGCGGGTATGTGACGGACGAGGGCGGGCAGCACGCTGGCGGGTATGTGACGGACGAGGGCGGGCAGCACGCTGGCGGGTATGTGACGGGGAGGGAGGGCGGCACGCTGGCGGGTATGTGACGGGGAGGGCAGGCGACATGCTGGCAGGTATGTGACGGGCGAGGGCGGGCGGCACGCTGGCGGGTATGTGACGGGTGAGGGCGGGCGGCACGCTGGCGGGTATGTGACGGGTGAGGGCGAGCGGCACGCTGGTGGGTATGTGACAGGGCGGGCGGCACGCTGGTGGGTATGTGATGGGCGAGGGCGGGCAGCACGCTGACGGGTATGTGACGGGTGAGGGCGGGCAGCACGCAGACGGGTATGTGACGGGCGAGGGCGGGCAGCACGCTGGCGGGTATGTGACGGGGAGGGCGGGCGGCACGCTGGCGGGTATTTGACGGGGAGGGCGGGCGGCACGCTGGCGGGTATGTGACGGACGAGGGCGGGCGGCACGCTGACGGGTATGTGACGGGTGAGGGTGGGTGGCACGCTGGCGGGTATGTGACGGGCGAGGGCGGGCAGCACGCTGGCGGGTATGTGACGGGCGAGGGCGGGCAGCACGCTGGCGGGTGTAGCCTTTTTTCTCACATTACAGAGATGGGAAGACATTACCAAGAACCTCAGAATCAGGCGCATCCTGAGTGGATGGGGCAGACGAGCCGGTGATGGGAGAGAGGTTACTGGAGCAAGGCGTTGGGTGTGCACAGCCATACCAGATTAATCTGTTTGGGGCCGTGTAAAACCGAGATTATAGTGGCCGCGATGGCGCGCGCCACCAAAACAAATACCTGTGTTCCGTTGAGGTGCACATAGTGGGCGTGACCGCGACCAGGCGGATGCGCGACGGAGCGGCAGAATCCAGGAGAGACAAATAAATTTGTTTCTCCATGCGGTGAGCGCGTGACGTCAGCGTCACGTGACGCGGTTCTGCCAATCATGATGAGCCTCTCACATGACGTCGCGGGCCACGCCGCCTGGATACAGTGCAGGATTTGCGTGCACCTCGCTAGTGACGTCGCACGTGCGCCCTGCAGCGGCAACTATAATCTCGGTCTTCGAGAAGTACAACCAGGGAGACCGATTTGGGGGAAATAAAACCCTGGTTCTATTCAGCCTGTTACTTTAAACAATGCAGGAAATCATAAACATAAACAAAGGGCTCACTCACTTCCCCAGTCCCTATTCTCTAATGTTTTACTTCTGTATAATCTCTGCTTGGAAAAACAATAAAAATGTAAGTTGAAAAAAAAAAAAAAGTTAAGAATACAACGGGTATATGTAATACCAAAGAAGGAGATTGAGACACTTCCCTCACTTCTAGGTGTGTCCGATACTATGGAGTGTCCTATTGGATCTGACAGTCCTGTGGTGGTAGACTCATTATTGGCATGTCCAAGTGGTGACTGCCATCCTACAACGATTCACTCACCTTCTGCTCCTAAATCCTCCCTAAGTCTGCTGGTCAGAAAGCGTATTGCACAGCAGATGCTAATGCCAATTATTGACTATGGAGACATAGTATATGGCTCGGCTCCTCAAACCCACCTTAGCAAACTTGACACCCTCTACAATTCAATTTGTCGTTTTGTTCTCCAATGCAACTACAACACACATCACTGCGAAATGCTCAAAGAACTAGATTGGTCATCACTAGAGTCTAGGCGCAAAGTTCACCTTTCCTGTCTCACCCTCAAATACTTTCTGGGCAAGCTACCCAGCTACCTGAACAAGCTCCTCACCCCTACCACATGCAGCACCTATCACCTGAGATCAGACTCCAAAAGACTATTCATGGTCCCAAGGCTCAACAAAGTATCCGGACGTTCCTCCTTCTCCTTCCGTGCACCCCAAAACTGGAACAACCTACCAGAGACTCTCATATCCACCACCAGTTTAAGTTCTTTCAAATCTAAAGCTGTCTCACATTTTAATCTAGTCTGTAACTGTTTCATACGCTCATAATATATATTTTCTTTAACTATGCACGCAATGTCTTGTATATAATGTATACCCTGCTCATTTATGTAACTGTACTTGTAACCATGTATTATTTGTTTTACTCTGTGCCCAGGACATACTTGAAAACGAGAGGTAACTCTCAATGTATTACTTCCTGGTAAAATATTTTATAAATAAATAAATCATTATTTTATCCATACTATCCTAAGGGCAACTACATTCAATGCATTTTATGCATTAGTATTGAAAGACTTTGATAATGATGCTCCAAGCCTTCTAACACCCAAGCTAATCTCACTTTGGGTGAAAAGGGGGCTCTTAAGGAGCTACAAGATTAAAATACTATAACTATTAGATAAGATGATAAATGTGGCAATATTTTCATACAGGAAAGGGATGTATATGTCAGGGAAGCAGAGAGATTGTTATCTGAAACTAAATCTTAGGCCTTGCCCCCGCTGCCTACTACAGCACCCGCTGTGGCGGACGCTGCACGGACCAGAGCCCTCCCCTCAATGCACCGGGCCCGCTGCGAGGGGGGGCCGCAGCGCTGGGGCGAGAGTTGCTCCTGCTCAACTCGCGACGAGCGATAAGGCACGCCCCCCGGCGGTTCATCCAATGAGGGCGAACATGCCGGGTGACGTCATGGCCACGCCCCCGTCACCCCCCCCCCCGTTCTCTCTTCCTGCAGTAAGCTGCAGACTGGGGAATCGGCTGCACGCGCAGCCAATCTCGCGGGCGCGCGTTGCAGCGGAGTTACCGGGGCCTTAGCCTTATGCACCACTCACTGCAGACCCCACAACTGAAGACTAAGCCCTATATCTCTTGAATTTCGCCAAATCTGAGGGTATTATTTCCTCTACAGAATACAAATTCCTCTATAATCCTTATCCGCGTTATCCAATATTTTATCATTTGTCCAAAGTCCACAAGTATTTAGTGAATCCATCAGGTAGGCCCATTATCTCCGGAGTCCATGACGGGTATGTCCAGGTATATGGACCACTTTTGACAACCCTATATGGTTCACTTGCCATCCTACCTGAGGGACACCCTACACGTCGGGGACTCTGTCTCAGGCATAAAGTGGAAATCCACGTGTTTATGAGCCACGCTTGATGTAGAAGCTTTGAACACAAATATAGAACACGAAAAAGGAATCACTGCTATTCAATATTTTCTGGGTGCAGATAACAAAATTCCTATACCTCAACAACAATTTTTGTTATCATGTATTCGCTTTATCCTGTCCCATAATTTTTTTTTCTATTTAGTGATGTATACTATCCTCAGATCTGTGGAACGTCCATGGGAACCAGGTTCGCCCCCATATATGCAAACCTTTTTATGGGATTCTGGGAGCTCAATTCCATCTGGGCCAATCCCAAACTGGGGGCGGACCTTGTGTACTATGGCCTTTTTATGGATGACATCATTATGATTTGGGATGGTGAAAGGGAGGTTTTAGAAGGCATCTTTTCTAGGTTCGAGCCCAATGATTTAGGTCTCAGAGTCACTCATTCAATCCACAAGGAACATATGGTCTTTTGAGATCTTGTTCTACTTGTGGATGGAGAACTGATTATACAGACAGAGGTACACTTCAAGGAGGTTTCTACAAATAGTTATCTGCACGCCAAGAGTTGTCACCATAAGAAATGGCACAAAAATATTCCTCTGCGCCAATTCAGCAGAATAAAGAGGAATTTTGGCTAAAGGGTACGATCATTCAGTCATAAAAGATTCACTGTATAAAGTCCACGATAGAATGTTTCTGCTCAATCAATCTAGGTCCAAGTCTTCCAACAATTGTAATGATTGGTCTGGAGTTCATAGTGGGGAATCTAAAACTAATACTACATTTTGTCCCAAATTTATAACCAAATACAACAATCAGCAGACAAAATGTTTTTAACAGGGTTACATGGAAATCTGGCTGAACCAAGGGGCCTGTGCAATTTAGCACCTCTGACCCTGGTTTCTTCAACGCCCCCGCGGTGAGAGGCTCCTGCCAGTCTGGTGGAATCAAATTGAAATGCAAAGGGCGTCCCTTGATCTAAGGATGTGGATACTTGAATTCTACCCTCCTGTCCAAATGGTCTTCACACCTTGGACATCCTCTGGGCCTTCATCTCCAGATGTCCTGCCAGACCTGCAGGCACCACTTCGCAGGCCCGGTGCCGGTCAGAGCATTGGTTCTGAAAGTCCAAGCTCATTTCTGTGCACAAACAGATATGTTTTAAAACACACTGTTCCATAAAATATACACTTTAAAAATATCCTAAGTCTTTTGGTTATGGGAAATAGAATAAGGCTAAGGACCCGCTCCCAGAGTCAGCGCGCCCGCACTGAAGACAGGCGGGGCGCTGACATACACAGATTGCGATATGCGGTCTGTAGGAAGCCGGAGCGGAAGGTGGGCGGGAGTGGGAAGATTGACAGGGAGGGGGCGTGGCTTGAGCGGAGGGACCCGCTACTCTCCCCCCCCCTCCCTCCACGGGCTCGGGCTGGAGCTGCTGATGGTAAGTAAAACACACACACAGTCATACACACACACACGCGCACACAGGCAGGCACTCACGCACTCATACACACACACACACACAGACAGAGGCAGGCACTCACGCACTCAGGCACACACATACACACAGACAGGCACGCACGCACTCAGACACACACACAGACAGGCACTCAGACACACACACAGACAGGCACTCACGCTGCTGTCACTCCACACTCCTCCCCGCTCCCCGAAGCCTCTCCTCCTCCCGAAGCCTCCCCTCCCCATTGGCTCACAGCCACACCACGTAACGTGTCAACGCTAGGGATCACCATTTTCTTGTGTCCCATAGCGGCTGACGCGCCACAGAGTGTAGTAAGCTGTGCAGCCAGGGGGGACCGGGACCGGCTCCGCAGGATTCCCCTGCTGGTGGGGAACATGCGTGTGGCCGCCCGCGCCAACGAGCGCAGCGGGACCGAGGCCTAAGAAGCTGCACGTTATTTCTTACTATACTTAGCCATATTCCCCACACTCTATACAATAACCTTAGGACTGGACTTATAAAAGTCCCCTCACAACCATGTAAATGATTTGAGTACCCCAGACCCCTATACCGGTTCTGGGTGACCTGGACATTTACTGGGTATCCCCATTAACCTAGGGACCCCTTGACTGTTTCAGGGACACCTCACATCCCTATGAATTGTGAAGAGCATATTAAAACGGCCAGTTATGAAAGGGGGATTAGCGGTACCTTGCTTGTTGGCATATTACAAAGCAGCCCAATTGAGCCAAATTGTCCAGTGGCACTCAGACCCGTCTTTGCGGAGATGGGTGGCGCTGGAAAGAGACTGCTGTGCACCAGTGGAGCTGCACGATTTAATTTGGCTTCCCACGCGTTGTGGAAACACAATAAAGATGCTGCTTCAGGCCATGGCGAACTCTCTGGCGGTATGGGGGAATTCCAAATTTAGACATACGCTTACCACCAAACAATCCCTAATGACCCCTTTATTCAAGAATCCGGATTTCGCTTTGGGGATGCTTAGTAAAAACTTTCTAATCTGGTCTCAGTCGGGTTATAAACGACTCAAAGATCTGGAGGGGCGGAAATTTATTAAAACATTTGAGCAAATTAAATCAGAGAAAGGGGTGCCAAACTCAGAATTATTTAGATACCTCCAGATCAGAACTTTTTACAATAAATTCCCAATTCGACCTCCAAGAACGAATTTTGAGCAAATGTGTTCGAGAGGAACGGACACACGGGGACTGACCTCTAGGATGTACATGGAAGTAATCTGCCCTGGGGAGACGGACGAACGCCGACTCAACTATTCACTTACCTGACTTTGAGTCCACTTTACGCTCCTCCCTCTCCTTTCTCAGCTCTGCTACAGACCCTGACAACCTGGTCAGAAAGTACAACTCTGTCTTGTCCTCGTCTCTTGATCTACATGCCCTGTTTTCTCTCTGCCACCCTCGCCCTTCTAACCCTAGACCCTGGCTAAATTCCCACACGCGCATGCTGCGTTCCTCCACTCGTTCCTCTGAACGCCTCTGGAGGAAGTCTCACACTCTCGCAGACTTCCTTCACTACAAATTTATGCTATCCTGTTTCAACTCTGCCCTCTCGCAAGCTAAACAAGCCTACTTTTCTGCACTAATCAACATGCACAAGTCTAACCCACGCCGACTGTTCTCTGTCTTTGATACTCTACTCAAACCACCCTCAGCTGCCTCTCCTTCCTCCATCTCCGCTCAGGACTTTGCTGACTATTTTAAGGAAAAGGTGGAATCCATACGGCAGAACATCCCCTGTTTCTTCCCCCCATCCTACACCTCTTCCTAACTCTCCTCCTGCCTTCCTTGACTCTTTTTCCACTGTCTCAGAGGAGGATGTGTCGCTGTTGATCGCCTCTTCTCCCTCTACCACTTGCCCTCTTGACCCCATTCCCTCCCATCTCCTAAAACCTCTAGCTCCTACTATAATCCCTACGCTTACACACATTTTTAACTCCTCCCTCTGCTCTGGAACCTTTCCATCCTCCTTCAAACATGCAACAGTCATACCATTACTCAAAAACAGCAAGCTTGACCCTACCTGTCTTTCTAACTATCGACCTGTCTCCCTCCTGCCTTTTGCCTCTAAACTCCTTGAACGTCTTGTATTCTCTCGCTTGCTCCATTTTCTCAACACCTATTCTCTCCTAGACCCTTTACAATCTGGCTTCCGCACTGCTCACTCCACCGAAACAGCCCTCACTAAAATAACTGACGACCTCCATGCTGCCAAAGACAGAGGTCATTACACTCTGCTCATATTACTCGACCTCTCTGCAGCATTTGACACAGTGGACCACCCTCTTCTCCTCCACATTCTCCATACTCTAGGTATTCGGAACAAAGCTCTATCCTGGATCTCATCCTACCTCTCCCATCGTACTTTTAGTGTCTCTTCTGCTAACACCTCCTCCTCCTCTATTGATCTCTCTGTGGGGGTACCCCAGGGCTCTGTCCTGGGACCTCTTCTCTTTTCTCTGTACACACTCTCTCTAGGTGACCTAATAACATCTTTTGGATTTAATTATCACCTCTATGCCGACGACACACAAATATACTTTTCAACACCTGACCTTACACCTGCTGTACAAACCAAAGTTTCTGAATGTCTCTCTGCTATATCATCCTGGATGGCCCTCCGACGACTTAAACTCAACATGGCTAAAACAGAGCTCCTCATACTTCCTCCCAAACCTGGCACTACTACCTCCTTCCACATTACTGTTGGAACTACAATCATTCACCCAGTAGCCCAAGCACGCTGCCTAGGGGTCACACTCGACTCATCTCTCACATTAGCCCCTCACATTCAAAACATTTCTAAAACTTGTCGCTTTTTCCTCCGCAATATAAGTAAGATACGCCCTTTCCTCTGTTGTTCGACTGCTAAAACTCTGACTCAGGCCCTCATTCTCTCCCGTCTTGATTACTGTAACCTCCTGCTGTCTGGCCTTCCTGCCTCTCACCTGTCTCCCCTACAATCTATCCTAAATGCTGCTGCCAGAATCACTCTACTCTTTCCTAGATCTGTCTCAGCATCTCCCCTCCTGAAATCCCTCTCCTGGCTTCCGATCAAATCCCGCATCTCACACTCCATTCTTCTCCTCACTTTTAAAGCTTTACATTCTTCTGCCCCTCCTTACATTTCATCCCTAATTTCTCGCTATGCACCATCCAGACTCTTGCGTTCTTCTCAAGGATGTCTTCTTTCTACCCCCTTTGTATCTAAAGCCCTCTCCCGCCTTAAACCTTTTTCACTGACTGCCCCACACCTCTGGAATGCCCTTCCCCTCAGTACCCGACTAGCACCCTCTCTATCCACCTTTAAGACCCACCTTAAGACACACTTGCTTAAAGAAGCATATGAATAGCACTGTGGATATTCTGAACACAGGATACATAAAGATTGGCCCCCTGCAGACGCACTTACCAGAACTCCCTCCTACTGTCTCTGTACGTTCTACCTACCTACCAATTAGACTGTAAGCTCCTCGGGGCAGGGACTCCTCTTCCGAAATGTTACTTTTATGTCTAAAGCACTTATTCCCGTGATCTATTATTTATATTATCTGTTATTTATTTGATTACCACATGTATTACTACTGTGAAGCGCTATGTACACTAATGGCGCTATATAAATAAAGACATACAATACAATACAACTACATGACGAAATGGGAGACAGATTTAGGGGAGACACTAGATGACGAAGACTGGGATCATATCCTACAGGCTGCAGCCAAAAGCTCAGTCTGTGCCACGTTAAAGGAGAATGCATATAAGGTCCTCATGCGTTGGTATCATACCCCACTCAAACTATCTAAATTTGTTAAAGGATATTCGCCGCTCTGCCCAAAGCAGTGTGGGGAATCAGCGGATCTAAAACATACGCTGTGGTCTTGCCTGAGGGTGGTCCCGATTTGGGAAAACATTAGGGAATGGTTACAGAGGATTCTCAACTTGGAGATCCCCCTGGATCCGTGGCTGTTCCTCTTGGGCAGGCGAATCCAGGGATTGCCAAAAGCGGCACACAAGCTGGTTGCACATTTCGCAACCGCCACCCGATGCGAGATCGCGGCAGTATGGAAACAAGATGAAATTCCAATTATCCCCAGAATTCGGAATAGAATTTGGCACGTTTGCCAGATGGAACAGCTGACCAGTTGGGTCAAGGACTCTGGCTTAAATTTCCTCAAAGTATGGGCCCCGTGGATTGCCCAGATAGACATCCCAGGGGTAGATACCGGCACGATCCTGCATTAATAGCGCTGAATGCGTTCTCCGGTGACGGGGTGAGACTCACGCACTTTCGTTAGAAGACAGGTAGGATACACCATAGGTTAGGAAGACCGAGTTGCTACGCCACTAACTATAAGAAGATTCCATTAGAATCAGAGCAGTCGAGGATGCAACACTCATGTTGCCAGTTCAAGGCCGTCCCACTCTGCCCCCCCCCTCCCCCTTTTGTGTGTCCCTGTTGTTGTCCAGTCTGAGTCATGTAGGTCAGGTTTGTCAAGTCTTGTGATTAAATGTAGTTGGTCAAGGATGAAAACTGTGGGTACTGCGATACCGAACAATGGAATGTGTCACATTATTTGCTTTGTAAAACCCAATAAAAATTTAAGTTGAAAAAAAAATGTCAAAGCAGACGCTCTCGACAATTTTTGGCAGAGGATCGTCAGGAGACCATACTTTCCTGAGCGTGTATACTCAGCTAACACGTTCGACTCGTTGCAAGACATCACGCAAACTCCATCTCACATCCCGGCGGGTCTCAACATGCCAGAAGGGCGCTTATTCACGGCACCTACGTTTCAGAGGAAGGTACTGGAATAGGGTCATTCGTCCAAAAGCTCTGGTCATCCAGGTACTAGGAGGACGATCAATCTTCTGGAACGGACCTTCTGGTGGCCAGGGATGTGAAAAGACAAAGAATTTTGTCACTGCATGTGCTACTTACGCCCCAAATTAGACTCCCCATAACAGACCATCAGGTCTGCTTCAACCTTTCCCGATCCCAGATCGCCCATGGACTCATCTCTCTATGGATTTCATCGTGGAGGAGATCCCGAAACCAGGGATGAGAGCCATGTGCAACACGGTTGATGTCATAGAAGATAAAGTGGCCTTTTCAGAGTTGAGGGTCGCGGATTCCTTATGTTGCCAATCCAAAGCCATCCCGCCGCTTACTGTGATTCAGCAGGAATGAACATCACCCATGACAAGATCATAGCGTTGAAGGATATGGTCCAATATTAGATCCGGGACCCTGCGGCTGGCATAATCCGCCAGTCTTTACAGAAGAACAAGCCTGCAATTTTTAAACGTGCCCCCAGCTACATGGTCGCCATCCTCATGCGAGAAGCGGACAAATTCAAGATTGACAATGGTCTACTCTAACAGCGTCATGGTGTGCTCACCACAAACAATGCGTGACCGCAGGGCCGAGGTGGGGATGGATATAAACACCAACCACAGGCGCGTCTGGAGTGTAGGTTGGTCAAGGTAGCCGGCTCTAGGTTGGAGAGGTACTGATAGTCGATATACTTGCTGGGGTCTGGGTTGGAGCGGTACGGATTGTTGCAGTTGGAGCGGTACGGATTGTTGCAGGTACTATTAGCCGGGGTCCGGGTTGGAGAGAGGAGAATAGTCGTTGTACGGATGCCGAGATCAGGGTTGGAGAGGTGCGGATTGTCGTAGATAGCCGAGGTCAGAAGAGCGGAGTCCAAAACAAGCCGGGTCAACAACAGAGAGCTGCGAACAAGAGAACAAGACAAGACTGTGAGGCTAGGAAGCAATGAACACAACGGAACATTGAATTATGCTCAGCCAATTTGCCAGTGGGGCAGCTGAACATAAGTAGGAGCGAGCAACCAATGAGAAACCTGCAGCGTGAAGGTGCGTCAGCAGCGAGGGACGTGGTTGGTGAATCAGGACCAAGAATCAGGTGGGATGAGGATTCCTGATAAGTTCTGAGGAGGAGGAACCTGTGTGCGCTGAACACCGAAGCAGTGGCACAAAGCCTGAAGCGGGGTGTGCGCGAGCCTCCCGCGGAGGGGTCCCCGAGGGAACAGCGTCCCTACCAGCAGCGGGAGTGGGGAAGATGGGAGCAGGGAGTGGAAGTGAGTGGGGAGCGCGTCGAGGGTGGCATGACTCCCCGATCCTTAGGAGTGACCTCCGGACGTCTCCAGGCAAGCTTGAGAGGATATTTCTGATGAAAAGCCCGTACGAGTCTGGGAGGGTGAAGATGGTAGTGAGGGACCCAGGAGCGTTCCTCCGGTCCAAACCCTGCCAGTACACTAGATTCTGTATAGATCCTCTAGAGATTCTGGAATCCACGATGGACTGAATTTCGTAGTCCTGTTGCCCTTGTACGAGGAGGGGAGCTGGAGGCAAGGAAGAATCTGGAAAGCAGGTTTCAGTAGGGAAACATGAAAGACAGAGGGGATCCTCATTAACAGGGGAAGACGTGGGCGATACGCCACCGGATTGACCTTCTTTATTATGGAATAGGGTCCAAGGAATCTGGGTGCCAGTTTGAGTGTGGGCACCTTGAGGTATATGTTTTTGGATGACAACGACACCTTATCTCCTGGACTAAATTCCTGGATCTTGCGCCGGTGATGGTCCGCCTGGAGTTACTGTCTGGCAGTTGCAGTCCTAAGATTCTCCTGGATCCCTTTCCATGAAACCTGTAGAAGACGAATTCTGTTATCCGCAGCCGGTACATCAGAAGATGTGGACATCGGAAGGCGGGATGGGTGGAATCCATCTATATATATAAAACTGAAAAAAAGTTTGTCTGTGGGTTGTTGCTGATTGGTTGGCGGTGTCTCACGCTCTGATTGGCCTGCGGGGTGGGGTGACGTCACAAACAACAGGGCTACAAACGCCATCAGCCTCCTCACATCACGTGCCCCTCTGACCGAGAGACACACGCCGTGCAGCGAACTCCCTAAACCCACATCAGTGCAAACCCACCCTAGCGGGACCGCCAGGTACCATCCACCCCACCCGCCGCTCACACCCTCCATCCGCCACTCCTCACCTCCACCGGCCCCGCCGCCTGACCTCAACGCCCCGCCGCCGCCTCAACTGCCGCTCCTCACCTCAAAGCCCCGCCGCCTGACACACACCACCCGCCCGCCGCTCACCTCAATGCCCCGCCGCTCCTCACCTCAATGCCCCGCCGCCTGATACATTGCACACCGCCGCCGCTCCTCACCTCCACCGCCCCCCCGCCTCACACCCTACACCCGCCCGTAGCTCATCACCACAATGCCCCCTCGAACCCGCCCACCGCCTAACCTCAACGCCCCGCCACCTCGCCTTAACCTCCGTTCAACTCAACGCCCCGCAGCCTGACACACACCACCTGGCCACCGCTCCTCACCTCCACCCGCCCCCTCCGCCTGACACCCTACACCCGGCCGCCGCCTCACCTCAACCGCCACTCCTCACCTCCACCCGCCCCCCCCGTCTGACACCCTCCACCCGGCCGCCGCCTCACCTCCACCCGCCCCCCCGCCTGACACCCTACAACCGGCCGCCACCTCACCTCAACCGCCACTCCTCACCTCCACCCGCCCCCCCCTGCCTGACACCCTACACCCGGCTGCCGCCTCACCTCCACCCGCCCCCCCGCCTGACACACAACACCCTCCCGCAGCTGATGTGGGGTGCAAAGGGGGGGGAGAGTGATGTGGGGTGCAGAGGGGGGGAGCGTGATGTGGGGTGCAGAGGGGGGGGGAGAGTGATGTGGAGTGCAGGGGGGGTGCAGAGGGGGGGAGAGTGATGTGGGGTGCAGGGGTGGTGGAGAGTGATGTGGGGTGTGGGGGGGGGGTGGAGAATGATGTGGGGTGCAGGGGGGGAGACCGCAGCTGTGAATGGGGGGGAACAGAGCTGTGAAGGGGAACAGAGGTGTGAGGGGGGGAAGAACACAGCTGTGAAGTGGGGGAATGGGAGATATGAATGGGGGGGGGCCCGCAGCTGTGAACAGGGGGGGCCCGGGGGCCCAAGCTGTGAACGGGGGGGGGGGTGGAGCTGTGAAGGGAGTGAAGCGGAGACAGAGGGGGAGCGCCAAAATTTAATCCCGGGCAACGCCGTGTATATCAGCTAGTAGTTTATTAAAAAAAGGGTGACTCTTGGGTGGACTAGCTGCGCAGACTATCGTGTGCGAATTCAGCCCAGGGGAGAAGGTCCGTCCAGTTATCCTGGGTGTCAGAGGAGAAACAACGCAGGTATTGTTCTAAGGACTGATTGGTTCTCCCTGTCTGACCGTTGGTTTGGGAATGATATCCTGAATAAAAGTGTAAAGAGATGCCCATCTTTTGAGAAAAAGAATGCCAGAACCTTGAAATGAATTGAGACCCTATATTGGAGACGATGGTCTGTGGGACCCCATGCAGACGAAAAATCTCCTTGACAAAAATATCTGCTAACTTGGATGAGTTGGGAAGACCTTTCAATGGAATGAAGTGGGCTTGTTTGGAAAAGCGATCAACGACAACAAGAATGGGGTTCATCCCCTTGGAAATAGGAAGCTCTACTTAAAGTCCATAGACAAATGGTTCCAAGAACGATCCGGAATGGAAAAATTAAGTAAGAGTCCAGATGGTTTGTTCCGGGGAGTCTTGCTTCGATCACATGTCGAGCATGCATTGACAAATTCTTTAATGTCTTTTGAACGCCGGGCCACCAGAAGGTTCGTTCCACAAGATCGGTGGTTCTTCTGGTACCAGAATGCCCAGATGATTTGGAGGAATGATCCCATTCTAGAATTTTCTTCCAGAATTGTGGCGAGATGAAAAGGCGGCTGTGACGGTGAAGGGGTATCCAGGCCAATAATAAAGGTATTATGATGGGCTGAGTGCCGCTGAGCCCTATGGGGGATTGTGAGTGTCAGCTCTTCAACCCAATCATGGCATGTACCTGCATTTGTAATAAAGATGTATGTGTATTTTTACTGTTCCAGGGGTGCCAACCAGCGGAGATGTGCAGGGCATGAGAGTCAGGGGTGAATTTACGGTAAAATGTTGTCGGGGTGTGTTTGGGTAGAAGGGGCCAGTGTTGCGGGTTACCCCGAAACATGTACTCAGGAATCCACCCAGATTCCTGAGGACATGAGGAACACAGACCACCGGATAAAATCCTCCCGAGAAAGCAGTTTGCGGCTCACCGCCAAATCTCCCTGCTTCAGCACAGACCAGAATAGTAAGACCGGGCAGGGAATTAAATTACATTCAAAGGTCCCCGGTATATGCCCAAACCCCAGAACCCAGTATGGGGTTCAGTGTATCTCCCACCAGGTATAAGGTGGCAAGAGTTATATGTTTTTTAAGTTCAAGTAATGTTCAGTATGGGTAAAAATCCATTTGCATGGGAGACAGAGTGGCTACTCTGCCCTCTAAGCTTCAAAGGCAATCCAGGATATAGAAGTGTTAAACCATTGGTTAGCAAGGAGGGGTATAGGAAGTAAACTTCAATAAGCCACCTTGGCAAGTTTCAAAAGCAATCCAGGATATGGAAGTGTTAAACCATTTGTTAGCAAGGAGGGGTAAAGGAAGAAAAACTTCAATAAGCCATCCTGGCAAGATGTCACCCTGCCAAGACTGAGCGGCACCAGGTAAGAAGGGCAGGTTCTCATATGCTAAGCGGCAAAGGTGCAAAGTTCGCACATGCCCATAGCAGAATGAGAAGCCCCTCTGCCAGGTTTTCAAAGTATTGGCAACTCCGTGATAGGGGGACGGAAATATTCCCACTGAGAGATTGGCTGCAGTAGTTAGGTATAAGAATGTTAACCCTATAAGAACCCGTGCATCCCATCAGGAATGGGAGTCGTCATGGTGTAACAGATTCACCTAAGATTCATCATGCTGTAAGAGATTTGTAACATCGTAACAAAGATTCAGTTAAGCTTCAAGAGTTTGTAAGAACTAAGGTTCCAAGATCCACTACTACGGGAACAGAACAAAAGAAGCAGTTCCGGTGGAGTAAAACAGCAGTGGCAAGTTGTGCAGCCGACCGAGGTCTGTTTCAGGCTCTTTTCGCGAGCAACTCCCGCTCCTGGGAAATTGCTCCTAGAGACTTTGTTTTGCAACAACTAGTTTTGGAAACCAGATATTTCATTTTACCCCGTTCCAGTAAGTGTATTTTCATTGTAATTGTAAACCAAGCTGTGTGTGTTCATTCTGTAAATAAATCACAATTTATTTTATCTCTTGCTTTGCTCAATCAAAGGATCCAGGTATTAAGGTGTTAAAAGTACTGGTCTCCCATGACACCCTGAAAGGTGCTCAGAAGACTGAGTGGAGCAGGCACGTGGAAACCCTGGTACATGAGTACAATTGTACCCGCCATGAGTCCACCGGGTTCTCCCCTTACTTCCTTATGTTTGGGCGAGAAGCCAGGCTGCCTGTGGATATGCGTCTGAGGGTATCGACCGATGGGGTACCCAACACGACGCACTTCCGATACGTGCAAAGGCTCCAGGAAAGCCTACAACAGGCTTACCAGTTAGCTGAGAAGTCCTCCGCACAGCTCAACGCCAACAAGAGGCGATACAACCACAAGTTCAGACATCGGGAAATTCGTCCTGGAGATGCTGTGCTTCTCTGCAACCTAAGAATTCTTTGGAAACACAAATTAGCCGACCGTTGGCGTGTCGGTGTATTCGAGGTCGAGTCGCAGATGCCGGGCCTCCCGGTATACAGCATAAAAGAAGCGGGTGGCTGGGTAAGGGTCTGGCACCATAACCACCTTCTCCCTATCCCGCAGCTGGGAGACAACGAACCTGTGATACCGGCTACACCACTGGACGATGAGTCGGAACAATTGAAGGCTAGCCATGAGACCACGCACGATCATACAGACGGGGAAGAAACCGTCAAAACGAGGGTCATGGCTTCGTCAGGGGTGTATCGCCTACATGATATTACCTACTATATATACTTTGTGCAATGTAACTAATTAAAAACTAATATTGATCTGCACTTGTATTATTGATTAATCGGAGCTGAGACAAATTACTATAATTTCGCAATAAGTTCTTGGAACATGACAGACTTGACAGAATTTCTCCCGAAAACGTTTTTATGATCACATAAGGAGGAAGAAACAGCTGATTATGTATTGGCAAAATCCACATTATAAGTCAGGACCATAAATGTCATTAAACTTACAAGCAATAATGCCACCAACAGGGGGCAAGGCAAGCTCATTGTTGTGATATTCACTCCTATATAAGTATATGTGTAACTTTTTCAATGTGACAAATTGTCTACAAATTGTTTTACCATACAATAAATTCTATTGCAAGGCAGACACCATGGATTTGTCACCATAGGGAATCCTAAACAACAAATAATGTGCATTGTAATCCTACAGATGATTGGGCATGTGCTGACAGAGAATGCATAGCACATAATAACCTGTACAGAAATGTGTATCTAATAGATGTGTAATATAAAATACAGAGTATTATAATGCTACAGATGATTGGGCATGTGCTGACAGATAATGCATAGCACCCCAGCTATCTGCAGACTGTGCTGATACTTCTTCCCAAATATGACATGTATGCAGAGCATGGGATAAGCAATGCACAGAGATGCTGTGAAGGAATATTGTCTGGTTAATGTAACACAGAAGCTGTGAGCTTGCCTGCCCCCTATTGGTGGCATTATTGCTTGTAAGTGTAATATGACATTTATGGTCCTGACTTATAATGAGGATTTTGCTAATACATATTCAGCTGTTTCTCCCTCATTATGTGATCATAAAACCTTTTTTGGGGGGAGAGATTCTGGTGTGCGTGTGCCTATGCGTGTCAGTGTGCGTGTCACACGACACACTCGGGTCACCTGGCTCGCGTAACGCGTCACTTCCGACCCTAGATTTCCTGCTTGGGGCCGGAACTGGAAGTGACGCACGAGCCGTAGAACCCGGGGCCCGAAAAACGGAGCGAAGACCGGAGGGGGCGGAGCTACCCGAGACAAGAGTGAGTGACGTCAGAAGAGGGAGACCCCATTATATCCTCTCCTGGGGAGTCGGAGAGACCCCATTATATCCTTTCCTGGGGGGGTGGGAGAGACCTCATTATATCCTCTCCTGGGGCGTGGGAGAGGCCCCGTTATAGTCTCCCCAGGGAGAGAGGGAGACCCCGTTATAGCCTCTCCCCGAGGGGAGGGGGGGAAACTCCGTTATATCTTCTCCCCAGGGGGAAGACCCCGTTATAGCCTCTCCCCCGGGGGAAGACCCCGTTATAGCCTCTCCCCCGGGGGGGAGACCCCGTTATAGCCTCTCCCCCGGGGGGAGACCCCGTTATAACCTCTCCCCAGGGGGGAGACCCCGTTATAACCTCTCCCCAGGGGGGAGACCCCGTTATAGCCTCTCCCCAGGGGGGAGACCCCGGTTATAGCCTCTCCCCAGGGGGGAGACCCCGTTATAGCCTCTCCCCAGGGGGGAGACTCCGTTATAGCCTCTCCCCGGGGGGAGGGGGGGAGACTCCGTTATAGCCTCTCGCCGGGGGGAGACCCCGTTATAGCCTCTCCCCGGGGGCAGGGGAGGAGACCCCGTTATAGCCTCTCCCCAGGGGGACGCATAGTATCGGATACCTTCTGTCTCCGCAGACGCGACAGCCGCAGAATGAGCCAGGGCGACGTAAACCCCGCCGCGGTACCTCACGCTGCGGAGGATGTACAGGGGGACGACCGCTGGCTGTCCCAGGTGAGGAGGGTAACTCGGGCTGGAACTTACTCCACAGCTTGTGGGTATCGGGTAGTGTGATCTCCTGTCATACTTACTGTTCCCGCGTTCCCGCGGTGGTACTTGTTCCCGCGGTGGTACTTGTTCCCGCGGTGGTACTTGTCGTTCCCAGACTGGGCCCACACAGTCACACGCCATTCTTATCGTGTGTGTATGTATGTATGTACACACTCACTCTAATAAGCTTCTCCGTGTATTAAACAGCACCAGAGGTTTGTGTTGGACTGTAAGGACAAGGAGCCCGATGTCCTGTTTGTCGGGGACTCGATGGTCCAACTTCTGCAGCAGTACGAGGTGAGTCTGGGTATAAACAGTCATCAGTGGTAAGGTTATAAGGAAAGCACACCCTTTCACAAGCACTCAATGCAAAATGTGATATGATGATAAATTTAAAATCAATTTTTAATGATATTTAAATAAAAAAGAATAAACACTTAAAGTATAAATGAGTGAGTAAATCACTGTGGTGATCAAACATATAAGACAAGAAAAACGCTATTTACAAAAATGTCAAAAACTGAAACTCATGGGAAATCAAATGGATAAATGTAAATTAAACTGATAATATCCAAAACCTAAATAGGTCACAATTACTCATTGATAACCCATTGGGTACAGCACTAATAATAGTATTAAAAGAAACCTGTCTATAGTAAGCAGGTAGAGACTAGTACTGATAATATATATAGTAGTGAATGACGTGTATTTGTTCCACCAAAAACTTGCAATATGTACAATAAATGGTGAAGTACCAAATGTGATAGCTGTTACATATAGGCACACACCAAATGTGTTAAAATGCCTAGAGGCACGAATCAGAGTTCGTATCAAATTATGGCCCCATGATGCAGATAAAATACTGTTATAAGTATCCACAGATAATAGCACACGCAATGAGCCCACAAAATGTGTCAATATTGCTCAGAGGCACGGATCTAGTCCGTATCAAATTATAGCCTCCTAAGTAAATGCATAGTGCTGTTCGTCAATAGCTCACAAAAATCATATGCGGTAAGAAACAATTGTAACGCAGACAACCAGGGTATAAATACAATAACAAACATCCAATAATTCCGCTCCCACCCTCGGCCCTGCGGCGGGCCCGCTCCCACCCTCGGCCCTGCGGCGGGCCCGCTCCCACCCTCGGCCCTGCGGCGGGCCCACTCCCACCCTCGGCCTGCGGCGGGCCCGCTCCCACCCTGTCAAATTTATTGAAGACAAACATCACTTGATTGGAATTTGACACTACGATAAATCCGACGCGCTGTCTCCCGGGGGGGGGGGGGGGGGGCGGTCCCTGACGCGCGCCGTGTCTCAGGGGGTGGGGTCCTGACGCGTGGTTTTAACCATGTATCCTTCTTTTCTCCCTGCCAGATATGGAGGGAGCTGTTCTCTCCCCTCCACGCGCTGAACTTTGGCATCGGGGGTGACACGACGCGTCACGTTCTGTGGCGGCTTCAGAACGGAGAACTGCAAAACATCAGGCCCAAGGTGGGGAGAATCTACAGCCCCGGGCCCCTACCTCCCGCCCCGGGCCCCTACGTCCAGCCCCGGGCCCCTACGTCCAGCCCCGGGCCCCTACGTCCAGCCCCGGGCCCCTACGTCCAGCCCCGGGCCCCTACGTCCAGCCCCGGGCCCCTACGTCCAGCCCCGGGCCCCTACACGCTCACGCACACACGTAGTTGGGGCTATTGGGATATTCTGCATTATCAGTAGGTAAAATAAAGGTTGCAGTAGAAGCGCACCCACACATTTGCATACATATAAAGTGTTGTTTGCCATTTCTATATTAATAAGGCAGCCTAATTAGTAATGCCAGAATTATATACATTGTGTTGATGTGTAAATATTTTCTAGGACATTGAAATGATTGTGGAGCAGTATCACAAAGCGCTCAGCATCGCCGCTCACAATAAGTGCAAATTAAACATTGTAAAAAATACATTATTTGGAAATAGCGGAGATATGAAAGTGTTTGCCCGCCGTTTCTACACATCCGCTCTCCCCCCGTGTGCAACCTGCGCCCACGCATATACTGCCCTCGCGTACACGCATATACTGCCCTCGCGTACACGCATATACTGCCCTCGCGTACACGCGCACGTACTGCCCTCGCGTACACGCCCACGCATATACTGCCCTCGCGTACACGCATATACTGCCCTCGCGTACACGCGCACGTGCTGCCCTCGCGTACACGCCCACGCATATACTGCCCCCGCGTACACGCGCACGTGCTGCCCTCGCGTACACGCGCACGTGCTGCCCTCGCGTACGCGCGCGTGCTGCCCCCGCGTACACGCGCGCGTGCTGCCCCCGCGTACACGCGCGCGTGCTGCCCCCGCGTACACGCGCGCGTGCTGCCCCCGCGTACACGCGCGCGTGCTGCCCCCGCGTACACGCGCGCGTGCTGCCCCCGCGTACACGCGCGCGTGCTGCCCCCGCGTACACGCCCACGCATATACTGCCCCCGCGTACACGCGCACGTGCTGCCCCCGCGTACACGCCCACGCATATACTGCCCTCGCGTACACGCGCACGTGCTGCCCTCGCGTACACGCCCACGCATATACTGCCCCCGCGTACACGCGCACGTGCTGCCCCGCGTACACGCGCACGTGCTGCCCCCGCGTACACGCCCACGCATATACTGCCCTCGCGTACACGCGCACGTGCTGCCCTCGCGTACACGCCCACGCATATACTGCCCTCGCGTACACGCGCACGTGCTGCCCCCGCGTACACGCGCACGTGCTGCCCCCGCGTACACGCGCACGTGCTGCCCCCGCGTACACGCGCGCGTGCTGCCCCCGCGTACACGCGCGCGTGCTGCCCCCGCGTACACGCGCGCGTGCTGCCCCCGCGTGCTGCCCCCGCGTACACGCGCACGTGCTGCCCCCGCGTACACGCGCACGTGCTGCCCCCGCGTACACGCGCGCGTGCTGCCCCCGCGTACACGCGCGCGTGCTGCCCCCGCGTACACGCCCACGCATATACTGCCCCCGCGTACACGCGCGCGTGCTGCCCCCGCGTACACGCCCACGCATATACTGCCCCTGCGTACACGCGCGCGTGCTGCCCCCGCGTACACGCGCGCGCGCTGCCCCCGCGTACACGCGCGCGCGCTGCCCCCGCGTACACGCGCGCGCGCTGCCCCCGCGTACACGCGCGCGCTGCCCCCGCGTACACGCGCACGCGCTGCCCCGCGTACACGCGCTGCCCCCGCGTACACGCCCACGCATATACTGCCCCCGCGTACACGCGCACGTGCTGCCCTCGCGTACACGCGCACGTGCTGCCCCGCGTACACGCGCACGTGCTGCCCCCGCGTACACGCGCACGTGCTGCCCCCGCGTACACGCGCACGTGCTGCCCCCGCGTACACGCGCACGTGCTGCCCTCGCGTACACGCGCACGTGCTGCCCCCGCGTACACGCCCACGCATATACTGCCCCCGCGTACACGCGCGCGTGCTGCCCCCGCGTACACGCGCGCGTGCTGCCCCCGCGTACACGCGCGCGTGCTGCCCCCGCGTACACGCGCGCGTGCTGCCCCCGCGTACACGCGCGCGTGCTGCTCCCGCGTACACGCGCGCGTGCTGCCCCCGCGTACACGCGCGCGTGCTGCCCCCGCGTGCGCGCGTGCTGCCCCCGCGTACACGCGCGCGTGCTGCCCCCGCGTACACGCGCGCGTGCTGCCCCCGCGTACACGGGCGCGTGCAGCCCCCGCGTACACGGGCGCGTGCAGCCCTCGCGTACACGGGCGCGTGCTGCCCCCGCGTACACACGGGCACGTGCAGCCCCCGCGTACACACGGGCACGTGCAGCCCCCGCGTACACACGGGCACGTGCAGCCCCCGCGTACACACGGGCACGTGCAGCCCCCGCGTACACACGGGCACGTGCAGCCCCCGCGTACACACGGGCACGTGCAGCCCTCGCGTACACACGGGCACGTGCAGCCCTCGCGTACACACGGGCACAAATGCAACCCTGCACCATCTCATACACGCGCCCCCTCATGCTGCCGCTCTGTGCTGTGGCTATACCTCCATTTATGTGCAGTGCTCTGTCCTCCCCATGTACCCTGAGCCGGGCTCTGTCCTCCCCATGTACCCTGAGCCGGGCTCTGTCCTCCCCATGTACCCTGAGCCGGGCTCTGTCCTCCCCATGTACCCTGAGCCGGGCTCTGTCCTCCCCATGTACCCTGAGCCGGGCTCTGTCCTCCCCATGTACCCTGAGCCGGGCTCTGTCCTCCCCATGTACCCTGAGCGGGGCTCTGTCCTCCCCATGTACCCTGAGCCGGGCTCTGTCCTCCCCATGTACCCTGAGCCGGGCTCTGTCCTCCCCATGTACCCTGAGCCGGGCTCTGTCCTCCCCATGTACCCTGAGCCGGGCTCTGTCCTCCCCATGTACCCTGAGCCGGGCTCTGTCCTCCCCATGTACCCTGAGCCGGGCTCTGTCCTCCCCATGTACCCTGAGCCGGGCTCTGTCCTCCCCATGTACCCTGAGCCGGGCTCTGTCCTCCCCATGTACCCTGAGCCGGGCTCTGTCCTCCCCATGTACCCTGAGCCGGGCTCTGTAGGATATCCGCTGCTAGTCTCCCTGCCAGTGAGAGCTCGGCACCCACCCCTGGGGTGGGATCCTGGCTCCGCTCAGCACACAGGAGGGATGATGCTGAGATTGGTTTTATCTCCTTGCTCAGGTCGTCGTCCTGTGGATCGGCACAAATAACCACGAGAACACCGCGGAGGAGGTGGTCGGCGGGATAGAGGCCATCATAAAACTGATCAACACACTGCAGCCCCAAGCTAAGACCATCGTCATGGTATGAACCTGTTGCACGCAGTACACCGTGACACAGGAAGCCTGTCATAGGGGCTGGAAATGTGTACAGAGAAGACTGTCACAGGAGACCATGAGTTATACCAGGGACCAATATCGCCAGGCAGACACAGGAGACCAGCACTAAGACTAGGGACCAATATCGCCAGGCAGACACAGGAGTTTATAACATGAATTTATTGGAAAAATATATTCACAACAGTACATATAAACAGACAACACTCGCACGTAACTGGGAGCCCCCTATAACCTACGTGCGGGGACCCCCATCTGGAAGTTTTTCCCATTCTGCTCCCACCTTGTGCTGAAGCAGTTATCGCTTCAGCAGCCCCAGACCAACTGACGCTCAGGTGCTCAGAACTCTGAGACCTGCAACTGTCACGGATTGGCTGGCTGGGATTGGCTGGCTGGGATTGGCTGGCTGGGATTGGCTGGCTGGGATTGGCTGTGAATGGCTGGGATTGGCTGTAACTGGCTGGGATTGGCTGTGACTGGCTGGGATTGGCTGTGACTGGCTGGGATTGGCTGTAACTGGCTGGGATTGGCTGTGACTGGCTGGGATTGGCTGTGAATGGCTGGGATTGGCTGTAACTGGCTGGGATTGGCTGTGACTGGCTGGGATTGGCTGTGAATGGCTGGGATTGGCTGTAACTGGCTGGGATTGGCTGTGACTGGCTGGGATTGGCTGTGAATGGCTGGGATTGGCTGTAACTGGCTGGGATTGGCTGTGACTGGCTGGGATTGGCTGTGAATGGCTGGGATTGGCTGTAACTGGCTGGGATTGGCTGTGACTGGCTGGGATTGGCTGTGAATGGCTGGAATTGGCTGTAACTGGCTGGGATTGGCTGTAAATGGCTGGGATTAGCTGTGATTGGCTGTAACTGGCTGGGATTGGCTGTGACTGGCTGGGATTGGCTGTGACTGGCTGGGATTGGCTGTGACTGGCTGGGATTGGCTGTGAATGGCTGGGATTGGCTGTGAATGGCTGGGATTGGCTGTGACTGGCTGGGATTGGCTGTGACTGGCTGGGATTGGCTGTGAATGGCTGGGATTGGCTGTGAATGGCTGGGATTGGCTGTAACTGACTGTAACTCCCCTTTTCTCCTTCCCCTCCTCCTCCCCTTCTCTCCTCCTTCCCCTTCTCTCCTCCCCCTGTCTCCCCATCTCAGGGACTGCTCCCGCGCGGTGAGAAGCCCAACCGCCTGCGTGAGAAGAACACGCGTGTGAACGCGCTCCTGCGCTCCGGCCTCCCCCATCTCTCCAGGGTCCAGCTCCTGGATGTGGACCGCGGCTTTGTGCAGCCCGAGGGCTCCATCTCCCGCCACGACATGTTCGATTTCCTGCACCTGACGGCCGCTGGCTACGCCAAGGTGTGCAAACCCCTCCACGAACTGATCATGCAACTGGTAGAAGAGACCCCGGAGGAGAAGCAGGTCACCCTGGCCTGACATGGACCCCTCTCTGTCATCGGCTGCCCCCCTCGCTCTCACTACACTCCCCCATTCTTCCCACCCAATCCCAGTGTACATACACAGGGAGCCGTGTATATATATATTACCAGCGCCCCCTCCGTTATCCCCCCACCTCCCCGTCTGTGGTTGGGTAATAATTCCATTGATACTTTTCTCCCTCCCCGCGGCGCTGAGCGGAGCCAGGATTGCACCCCAGGGGCATCGGCACGAAATGCCCTTATTGCTATTGGAAGGCGCTGTGTAAATCCAGGATGGTGTGTTCGGGATTCCACCCCAGAGGTGGTGGCTGCATGTGCATTATACAGCTCTAGGTGCATGGGAAAGGGGATATCCCAGATTGCAAGAGACGGCCGCGCTAACCTCTGGTGTGCCCATACAAATCTGTATAAGTGGCGTATCTTATTCCACATTGCGCCCCCGAGACGTTTTGGAGCTGGAACGCGCTTTTTAACATTCCACCCCGGAGGCGGCTGAGAGCGTCGTCTCGTATCATCATCTCAAAGTGCTTTTGTAACGGGAAGTTTTCGAGGCGCTCTGTATCACGTATTTACTGTGCATCGCAGGACCCTGGCTCCGAAGGGTTAAAGGGTGTATCATGAGTCTTGGTGATTGGTGGGAGGCGGTAACCCTGTCACTGCCATGCAGGTGAACACGTTTAAAGACCCTCTGCAGGAGATTAACCCTTTTGCTACAAGACGTGCCGGCAATGCATTGCAAATCCGTCATCTTTCTGTTTTGTTATATATTATTATTATTATTTGTCCTATATCTGTCCCTACCCCCTGCAGTATGTGTCTGTGTGTGTATAACCCCTGCACAGGGCGGTGTGTGTATATCCCTACCTCCTGCACAGTGTGTGTGTGTGTGTGTACGTGCTCGTTCTCCCTGCACAGGGCTGTGTGTATATCCGTACCTCCTGCACTGTGTCTGTGCGCGTGTCCGTACCCCCTGCGCAGGGCTGTGTGTGTATATCCGTACCCCCTACACAGGGCACAATGGCTGCGTGGTTGTGTATATACAGTGGTGAGAAAGTTTGTGAACCCCTTTGGATTTTCACATATTTCAAACCTAAAATGTTGTTAGATCTTAATCTAAGTCCTAATAATAAAGATAACCAGATCAAACAAATAACACAAAAATGATACTTTTTCAACATTTATTTATCCACAAATGGTTCAACATTCAATATCTGTATGTGACCCGTTAGATTCAGTACCTGGTGGCGCCCCCTTCGCGTTTCCTATAACTGCTGGTCAGTCTCTCACATCGAGTTTGAGGAATTTTGGCCCATTCCTCCTTACAGAACTGCTTCAGCTCAGTGATAATTTGAGGGATTCCTTGCATGGACAGCTCGCTTCAGGTCCTGCCACAGCATTTCGATGCGTTTTAGGTCTGGACTTGGACTAGGCCATGCTAAAATGCGGAATTCCTTCTGCAGTCATCGATCTGCTTGTATGTTTAGGATCATTGTCCGCAAAGAAGCCCCAAACCATCACACGGTTCTTCTGTTCGAACGCAGTTTTGTTTTTTGCCAAGCAACGTTTCTGATTTGAGGCCAAAAAGTTCTACTAGAAAACATTGTACCAGAAGTCTTGTGGATCATCCAGGTGATCTTTGGTAAACTTCAGACAGGCAGCAATGTTCTTTTTAGAGAGCAGTGTTTTCCTCCTGGCTATCCTTCTAGGAACACCATTCTTGTTAGTCATGAACACTCAACATTAGCCAAGGCGAGAGTGGCCGGCAGATCCTTGGATGTTACTCGGGGGTTCTTTGCGACTTCCTGGATGATTTGCTGGTTTGTTCTTGGAGAGATTTTGGTAGGATGACCGATCCTGGGTAGAATGAGTGAGGTCGTGAACTTTCCATTTGTAGCCTATCTGACAGTGGATTGGTGGAGCCCCAAATCCTTAGAAATGGTTGTATAACCCTTTCCAGACTGATAAGAATAAATAACTGCTTTTCTGAGGTCCTCAGATTTCTTATGATCGTGGTATGACTTGTTTCCACACACCTGTATGGTGAAGACCAAACTCCCAACGTTTCTGATCTTTATATATGTGGTGGGACCTCCGAAATTCCTTCCTGAAAATCGACCTAATTATTTACACACCCGATTCTCATTATCCCCTTTAATTTAGCTGATAAAACCAGGGTTTCACTTACTTTTGCACATACCCTGACTCTTAATTACTCATTGTTTTTGTCTAATTCGTACATCACTTTGTTTCAAAAGACATGGAATTGGTTAATATAAACACTTATTAGGTATTTTAAGAAAAGATTTGTTTTTGATTGAAGAAGGTTATCAGGGAAAACTATGGAATTTCTGTAATTATCATTGGGGTTCACAAACGTGTGTGTGTGTGTGTGTGTGTTTCCTTGCACAATGGCTGTGTGCATCTATCCTCACCCCCTGCACAGGGCACAATGTGTGCATCTATCCCCATTCTACTGTGTGTGCGTGTGATTGGTTATAGTGGTAGTCGACGAGAATGCTGCCCGGGTGCAGTAACTGCAAAAGGATTAGGTAGGGATAAAGGCAGATATATTCCTATATTATATACACACATATACATATATATATGTGTATCACACATACATACATACATGCACACGCACTCCAGGACTTGTTGGGGGAAAAAAAAATATTTATTACAATTACATATTGTAATAAAGATGTTTCACTTTCACAGCAAGTCCTGGAGTGCCTGTTTTTCCCTCTCTCTCCCTATCTCTCTGTCTCTCTCAGGGACCAGACAGAAGGGAAGTTCTAGGTAATGGGATGGACTTTAACCCTATGAGTGCAGACATTTTATTTTCACCCCTTGCCAGATGGGACTGTAACGCATTGCTGCGCCAGCACGGAAGCCGCTATCAGGAGTTGAGATAACGTGAAGGCACTTAGCCCTGTAACGCCATCTTGTCAGTGATGCACCTAAATTAAAGCGGCAATCCGTGCCCTTCTGGCGGTCAATAGGAAGACACAATGACATCACAGCTTTATTCGGGGTGGCTCTAATGGGGAATAAAAATGCGGGAGTTATAGGCCAGGGACCCCTGCTTTAGGTAATGTAAGGCGGGGGCGTTTTGTCTGTCGGCACACGCAGCCCTCGTTATGTAAAGCTGCAGCATCCGTGTCGTGTGTAGAAAGTTGCTTGTCCCGGAGCTTGTGCTTCCGTGTCTGTCCTGTGAGCCGTGTAATGATCCGGTCTGTCCCCGCTTCTTGCGTGGGCCGTGCCCGCGGCTGTGTATGTAGCGGCATTTTAAACCTTGTGCGTGGAAGCGGAGTTATAAAGATTCCTATGTGAATATTTTCTCTTGTCTTATTCGTGTGGAGACGCCGGCAGATAATCCGGTCACCGGCGTCCATCTGATGTCCGAGAAACGTGCAATTAAAGAAGAATCGGGAAAACGCGGAAAATCAACGGTTTACCACAAAGTCAGCATTTAATCAGACCTAATCCCAACACTTCTACTGGAGGGAACAGGCGCCAGGCCCACAGCACCGCACCCGCAGCGCGCCAGGCCCACAGCACCGCACCCGCAGCGCGCCAGGCCACAGCACCGCACCCGCAGCGCGCCAGGCCACAGCACCGCACCCGCAGCGCGCCAGGCCACAGCACGGAACCTGCAGCGAGCCAGGCCCACAGCATGGAACCTGCCGCGAGCCAGGCCCACAGCATAGTACCCGCAGCGCGCCAGGCCCACAGCATGGAACCTGCAGCGAGCCAGGCCCACAGCATGGAACCTGCAGCGAGCCAGGCCCAAAGCATAGTACCCGCAGCGTGCCAGGCCACAGCACGGAACCTGCAGCGAGCCAGGCCCACAGCATGGAACCTGCAGCGAGCCAGGCCCACAGCATGGAACCTGCAGCGAGCCAGGCCCACAGCATAGTACCCGCAGCGTGCCAGGCCACAGCATGGAACCTGCAGCGAGCCAGGCCCACAGCATGGAACCTGCAGCGAGCCAGGCCCACAGCATGGAACCTGCAGCGAGCCAGGCCCACAGCATAGTACCCGCAGCGTGCCAGGCCACAGCACGGAACCTGCAGCGAGCCAGGCCCACAGCATAGTACCCGCAGCGCGCCAGGCCACAGCATGGAACCTGCAGCGAGCCAGGCCCACAGCATAGTACCCGCAGCGTGCCAGGCCACAGCATGGAACCTGCAGCGAGCCAGGCCCACAGCATGGAACTCGTAGTGCGCCACACCCACAGTGTGTCAGGCCCACAGCACGGAACCACAGCATCAGTCCCACAGCACCGAACCCGCAGCGCGTCAGTCCCACAGCACCAAACACGCATCGTGCCAGGTACACAGCACCGAATCCCCAGCGCACCAGGACCACAGCAGCGAACCCGCAGCGCGACCGACCCACAGCACGGAACCACCCGTGTGGCTGACCCGGCCAGCGCGCTTCGGCGCACGCTCTATGTCCTGCCATCGCACGCAGTATGGACGCAGCCTAAGGGAGGACCGGCTTCATCCAATATGCAGGCTCTATGTCCCCCTGTACCAGTCCTAGATGTATCAGGTTCTGTATGTCCCCCTGTACCAATCCTAGAGTCGCCAGGCTCCCTATGTTCCCTGTACCAGTCCTAGTGGTGCCAGGCTCTGTATGTCCTCCTGTACCAGTCCTAGAGGTGCCAGGCTCTGTATGTCCCCCAGTACCAGTCCTAGATGCACCAGGTTCTGTATGTCCCCCTGTACCAGTCCTAGAATCGCCAGGCTCCCTATGTTCCCTGTACCAGTCCTAGTGGTGCCAGGCTCTGTATGTCCTCCTGTACCAGTCCTAGTGGTGCCAAGCTCTGTATGTCCTCCTGTACCAGTTCTAGAGGCGCCAGGATCTGTTTGTTCCACTGTACCAGTCCTAGAGGCGCATGGCTCTGTATGTCTCCTTTTACCTGTCCTAGTGGTTGTGTTTATGAGCTCATAACCGAACACCACACGGCTTTCTCTTAATAGTACAACAAAGTTAGGATGTCCAAGATCCAATCATTTCAATCATAACCCAACTTAGACAATCGTACCGTGTACTCCAGGCTCTGTATGTCCATACCGTGTGCTCCTGTACTAGAGATGCCAGGCTCTGTATGTCCATACCGTGTGCTCCTGTACTAGAGATGCCAGGCTCTGTATGTCCATACCGTGTGCTCCTGTACTAGAGATGCCAGGCTATGTATGTCCATACCGTGTGCTCCTGTACTAGAGATGCCAGGCTCTGTATGTCCATACCGTGTGCTCCTGTACTAGAGATGCCAGGCTCTGTATGTCCATACCGTGTGCTCCTATACTAGAGGCGCCAGGGTCTGTATGTCCATACCGTGTACTAGAGGTGCCATGCTCTGTATGTCCATACCGTGTACTCCTGTACTAGAGGTGCCGGGCTCTGTATGTCCATACCGTGTACTCCTGTACTAGAGGTGCTGAGCTCTGTATGTCAGCATGGGGAGAGAGACACACACAGCATGGGGAGAGAAAGACACACACACAGCATGGGGAGAGAGACACACAGCATGGGGGAGAGAGACACACACAGCATGGGGAGAGAGAGACACACACAGCATGTGGAGAAAGAGACCCACACAGCATGGGGAGATCACAGGATACAGGAGAAATAAAGGCACTTGCACGAGGGGCTGCTGCCCGTGGTTTTCAATGGATATGTGCTGATCAGGTCTCCCATCCAATGGCACAGAAGGTGATGAGTCACAATTGTGCATACAATTAAGGCATATATCACTCAATAGTCACTGCACCGCGATGTCTCTCACCGCCTCCCTTCAATCGGATACCTCCCCCTATCCATGGAGTCTTTGCGGGGACTGTCTCTTTGCTCCGTCGCGTCCGACGTCACCCCTGCTGTGGAGATAGCTTGGTACGGATCGCCTGTGTGGCCAAACTTCACTCACTACACACACAGCATGGGAAGAGAGACAGCATGGGAAGAGAGACATACACATCATGGGGAGAGACAGACACACACATCATGGGGAGAGAGAGAGACAGCATGGGGAGAGAGAGCATGGAGATAGAGACACAAAGCATGGGGACAGAGACACACACACACAGCAGGGGGAGAGACACAAACGGCATGGGGAAAGACAGCATGTGGAGGTAGAGACACAGCATGGGGAGAGAGACACACACGGCATGGGGAGAGAGAGAGACTCACACACAGCATGGGGAGAGAGACACAGCATGGGGGGAGTGTGCCACACAGCATGGGGAGAGAGAGCCACACACACAGCATGGGGAGAGAGAGACACACACAGCATGGGGGGAGAGAGAGAGAGACACAGCATGGGGAGAGAGACACAGCATGGGGAGAGAGACACAGCATGGGGAGAGAGTGACAGCATGGGGAGAGAAAGAGAGACAGCATGGGGAGAAAAAGAGACAGCATGGGGAGAGAGACAAAATGACACAGTATGGGGAAACAGACACAGCATTGGGAGACAGACACAGCATGGGGAGAGAGTGAGACAGCATTGGGAGATAGACAGACACAGCATGGGGAGAGAGTGAGACAGCATGGGGAGAGAGTGAGACACGGCTTGGGGAGACAGACACAGCATGGGGAGAGAGACAGACACAGCATGGGGAGGGAGATGGACACAGCGTGGGGAAAGACGGACACAGCATGGGGAGAGGGACGGACACAGAATGAGAGTGAGAGACAGAGATTGGGGTAGAGAGACAGATTGGGAGAGAGATTGGGAGGGAGAGAGACAGAGAATGGGGGGGGGAGAGACAGAGATTGGGGAGAGAGACAAAGAATTGGGGAGAGAGAGACAGAATTGGAGGGAGAGAGAGACAGAATGGGAGAGAGAAACAGATTGGGAGGGAGAGAGAGACAGAGAATGGGGGAGAGAGAGACAGAATGGGAGAGAGAGACAGAGAATGGGGGGAGAGAGACAAAGAATGGGGGAGAGAGAGACAGAGATTGGGGAGAGAGACAAAGAATTGGGGAGAGAGACAGAATTGGGGGGAGAGAGAGACAGAATGGGAGAGAGATACACACAGAGAATGGGGAGAAAGACAGACAGAATGGGAAGGGTGGAACAAGAATGAAAGGATGGAGGGGTGGGAATGAAAATGGAGGGATTGAGGTGGAACGAGAATGGAGGGTGTGTGTGAGGATGGATGACAGAGAGGGGCGAAGAGACATTAAGGAGACAAAGCGCAGTTGGTGATGTCATTTGTTTTATGTTTTTTTTTTTTTAAATGTGTCTCGGTTTTTACTTTTGTAAATCTGGTCACCCTACCCAGAAATGCCGTAGTTGTTTGGTGAAACTGGCACTTCTCTAGTTTAGTAAACAAGTGGTTTTCACGTAGGCGTAGAAGTACCTGTTTGACATGACCGATGTGTTCCTGTGAAAATATCATTATGTCATCCAGATAGACAATAACAAACTGGTTGAGCAGGTCTCTGAAGATTTCATTAACAAAGTCTTGGAAGACAGCAGGGGCATTGCAGAGACCGAAAGGCATGACGAGGTATTCATAGTGGCCATCTCGTGTATTGAAGGCCGTTTTCCATTCGTCACCCTGGCGAATTCTCACCAAATTGTAGGCCCCACGCAGATCCAATCTGGTGAAGATGGTGGCCCCTTGGAGGCGATCGGTAGAGTTCCGAAATCAATGGTAAGGGATAACAATTTTTTATGGTGATCTTGTTATGACCTCTATGATCGATACAGGGTCGTAGAGATCCATCATTTTTTTTTCACAAAGAAGAAGCCTGCTGGTGAAGAAGATTTGCGAATAAACCCCTTTTGTAGATTCTCCTGAATGTTCTCCTTCATAGCCTTAGTTTCAGGAAGGGAAAGTGGATATGAGCTTCCCCTGGGAGGAACTGAGCCGGGTAACAAGTCAATAGGACAATCGAAAGAGTGATGAGCTTGCACAACCTCTGATCTTGCTTTATCGAAAACACCACGAAATTCGGTGTAGATCTCGGGCAAAGTTACCTTCTCTTCACTAGGAGCAGCAACCCCGCATATACTTTTGATGTCCATGGCACAGTTCTTGGAACAAGAAGCATTCCACAGGACAGGTTCCTTGTCAGTCCAATCTATACGTGGGTTGTGAAGTTGGAGCCACGGAAGGCCAAGAATCACATCCACTGATGGAGTATGGATGGCATCCAGCTGGATCTCTTCCGTATGGTCCTTACCAGTGCGTAACCGAAAGAGGGTGATCTGTAAGGAAATTAATGCTGGTTGCAGAGGTCGACCATCAAATGCTTCCAACCCTACAGGGCATTTCTTGCGGACGAGGGGGATGTTATTCCTCTCAGCCAAGCCCTGGTCAATGAAGTTTCCTCCCGAGCCGGAATCCACGAAGGCTGGAGCAGTAAGTAGTATGGAAATTCTCACCGGTCAGCGAAATAGGAAGAAGGATCCTGGTTGGCAGAGGTTTTTCTTTGGTAGGGGAGGTGGAAAGTGTTCCCAATGTGATTCCCCTGGACCTCATTGGGAGCTGGCGTTTCCCAATTTGTGGGGACAATTGAGTTCCTGATATCCAGAATTACCACAGTACAAGCAGAGACCAGCATTGCGTCGGCGCTGTTTCACACTGGAAGAAAACTTGTTGCCACCAAGTTGCATGGGCTCAGGGATATCTGGCAGAAGAGGTTCGGTGGTGCCAATATGAAGAGCAGAAAATCTCGGAGTGAGCTGCCGGTGACGGGATCTCTCGGACCTCCTCTCCTGTAGTCATTGATTGTCACGAGGGACAGGTATTTACACCTTTTAAAACCGGGATAATTGAGCAAAGCCAATAAGTAAAATAAATTGTAATTTATTCCATAGAAACAGGCAAACACACATTGAGTTAGAATAGACAGAAAAAGATACACTTACTGGGTTTTTGGGGTTGACAAACTGACTTTCCCAGTTGAAATAAAGTCTTTAAAACAGTCCAGTGCTGAAGTGGAGACTTAGAAAACATTCCGGTTTAAAAAGTCCTGCAGCATTTTTCCTTGCAATCTCACCAAGGCGTCTCTGGGTCCGGTCCGACCCGGTCTTGCCCTTATGGCAAATTGGACTTCTGGAATCTTGGCACAAACATTGAATCCCTTGGAATCACTGGGGAAAAAACTCTCTTAGGAATCTACCAAATTTGAGCTATGTCAGAGTTTTTAAAACCTCTTGTATTCATTCCCAGAAACCATGCAGCCCAATCAAAAAACCTTAGTAATTTCCCTAGCAACCAATCTGAGACCACTAGGTGGGGTTTCTTAAACACCCGAGTGTTCCCAGGGGCGGGTAAAATATTCTTCTCTGCCCGTTTGCCCTCACGGTGCGAGGCTCTGGCCTATCTGGGCTAGGCCACATGGACCCTTTGAGCTGATGATGTGGGTGCTCCACTTAGCCCTCCTTGCTAACAAAGGGTTCACACCTCCAGGACAAGTGTCACTTTGATCTAGGATCAAGGGTTAGACTCACCGGCACCAAAGCCCAGGTGGCTAGGAGGGGAAATACCCTGCTTTGTTTCATGGACTCAGTATATAACATTTTAAAACATACTAGCTTTAATAACCTATACTTTTCTATTCTTTATTAAAATATGCTAAGTTTATTTGGTGTGGAAGATAGAGTGAAAACTGTAACTGTGCTTTTTCTTCCCCACCAGCCATATCTCTGACACTCAATAAATAAACTTCTTATTTTAATAAAAACCTGCTCAGCCTTATCTTCATAAAACCCTCCCAGTTTTATTTTTGGGCTGGAGTAAACCCTAAACTCATTTTACCAGAGTTAGGGGGACCTGGGCAAGAACTGAGCTACCCCTCCTAATACTAGGGACCTCTTGACTGTTTCAGTTACCCTTTTCCTCCCTGTGCTTCCTTTTACCTTTTCTGGTCTGTGCTGAAGCAGGACCTCCTAGTGGTGAGTCGCAAGAAGGCTTTTCATGGTAGGGTTTTGACCGGAGAACTGCGCTTCAATGTAGCCGGGAATCTAACCTGAATCCTGGGTACATTTTTGGGGTCTCCAGTAACTTTGGAACCCCGCTAAATAGACGCAATCTGGAAGAAGTTTCTCCGTCAAACCTACCGTGAAACTCACAGCCTAGAAATCTCCTGGTCCCAGCATCCCAGGAAAGGCATAACACAGAAACATATTTATTGTTGCATAATTTGCACAGTCACAGTAATGCATGCACAATACATGGGTCAAAGAGCTGACACTCTAGCACCCCCAAAACACAGTTCAGGGGCAACCAAGTGGGCTTAACTTTATTATAAAGCCTGGTTACCCCCTCCCCATCACATTGCCCAGGACATACTTGAAAACGAGAGGTAACTCTCAATGTATTACTTCCTGGTAAAATATTTTATAAATAAATAAATAAATAAATAAATAAATAATTGATCAATGCGGATACATATGGCGATGAGTTCTTCGAGGTAAGTAGGGCGTTCATGTGCCGCTAGCTTGTCTTTTAAGGCCTCCGAACGAACTTGCCAGAAGGCGGCTGACAACGCCTCGTTATTCCACCCAGTCTCGGCGGCGATAGTGCGGAACTCCAGCGCATATCTAGCCACGGGTCGATTTTCCTGGGAAATGTCGAAAAGAGAAGAAGCCGCAGTTACCTTGTGACCAGGTGTATCAAAAACTCTGCGGAATTCCCGGGTGAATTGTCCGATATCCTGAGTGAGATCCCATCTTCATTCCCAGTTGGTTGGATGGGAGTGTGATGGTTTATGAGTGAGTGTTGGCTGGATGGGAGTGTGTTGGGTGTGAGTGGTGGTTGGATGGGAGTGTGTTGGGTGTATGTGGGTGTGAGTGTTGGTTGGATGGGAGTGTGTTGGGTGTATGTGGGTGTGAGTGTTGGTTGGATGGGAGTGTGTTGAGTTTATGTGTAGGTTTGCGTGCTGGTTGGATGGGAGTGTGTTGAGTTTGTGTGGGTTTGCGTGCTGGTTGGATGGGAGTATGTTGGGCCTATGTGTGGGTGTGGTTGTGAATGTTGGGTGTATGTGTGGGTTTGAGTGTTGGTTGGGTGGAACTGTGCAGTGTGTATGTGTGGGTGTGAGTGTTGGTTAGATGGGAATGTGTTGGGTATATGTGTGGGTTTGAGTGTTGGTTGCATGGGAGTGTGTTAGGTGTATGTGTGGGTGTGGGTGTGGGTGTCAGACTGCAGCCTCCTCATTATCACACTCACACACTCTGAGGGAATAGTGGATGTATATGCTGTGTATCTCACAGTGTTATTGACTACATGCTATGTTCAGTATATAATCTTATCTCTCTCTCTGTGTTTCTCCCGTTTCTATAACTACATCATGTGCGGCCCCTTTAAGATAAACTGTGACGTCACTGCCCTGCCCCCGCTGCCTCTTCCGGCTCCAGAGATAGGGGGGACAGAGAGGGGAGGAGGCAGTTACACTGTATCAGGGTGTGTGATACAGTAAAGCGGGCGCTGTGTCACATTGTATCAGGTTGTATTTTTATATTGTAGCAGGCTGTGTTAGATTAGCAGACTGTGTTAGATTGTAGCAGGCTGTGTTAGATTTGTAGGAGGTTGTGTTAGATTAGCAGACTGTGTTAGATTGTAGCAGGCTGTGTTAGATTGTAGCAGGCTGTGTTAGATTTGTAGGAGGTTGTGTTAGATTAGCAGACTGTGTTAGATTGTAGCAGGCTGTGTTAGATTAGCAGACTGTGTTAGATTGTAGCAGGCTGTGTTAGATTGTAGCAGGCTGTGTTAGATTAGCAGGTTGTGCTGTGCAGAGTGTGACTGTTTCCATGTTGCGGTGACAATCAGATTGATGTGTGGTTGTAGTAGATTTGTGTTGTGTTGATCAGATTGGATTAGTCATACTGTCATTTTATACTTCACGTGAATCACTTGTATATACTGTATACTGTAATATACAGGTTAGTCAGTTACACAGGTGTCAAGGTGCGGGGTCCTGAGTGACCCTGGCAGTGAGGGTTCAGGGTGTGAGGGTCCTGAGTGACCCTGGCAGTGAGGGTTCAGGGTGCGAGGGTCCTGAGTGACCCTGACAGTGAGGGTTCAGGGTGTGAGGGTCCTGAGTGACCCTGGCAGTGAGGGTTCAGGGTGTGAGGGTCCTGAGTGACCCTGGCAGTGAGGGTTCAGGGTGTGAGGGTCCTGAGTGACCCTGACAGTGAGGGTTCAGGGTGTGAGGGTCCTGAGTGACCCTGGCAGTGAGGGTTCAGGGTGTGAGGGTCCTGGGTGTCCCTGGCAGTGAGGGTTCAGGGTGTGAGGGTCCTGAGTGACCCTGGCAGTGAGGGTTCAGGGTGTGAGGGTCCTGAGTGACCCTGGCAGTGAGGGTTCAGGGTGTGAGGGTCCTGGGTGTCTCTGGCAGTGAGGGGTCAGGGTCCTGGGTGTCCCTGGCAGTGAGGATGTGGGGTCCTGGGTGTCCCTGGCAGTGGGGTGTCCTGTGTGTGTGTCCCTGGCAGTTAGGGGCCACAGCGTGAGGGTCCTGTGTGTCCCTGGCAGTGAGGGGTCAGGTTTCGGGGTCACCTGTTTATGGCCCCACACGTGTTATCTGCCAGTGACTCACACATGCAGCTGGCTGATTGCACAAGGCAGGGTATGAAGTTCTGATGGTGGAAGGTGCAGAGGGCAGCAGGAGCTCCGCACTCCCCCACCTGGGAAATGTTTGCTTTGGGCCCCTTACTCCTGCTCTGGCCTCTGGCTGCCGCCCTCCAGGGAAGCCAGGAATTAGGAGACAAGGTTATAATCCAGAGGGAAGCCCAGTTTAACAAGGACTACAATGATTCTGTAAACAGTGAGCTGCAGAATATATATGCCTTCAACCACACCGTGTTCAGGAATAAGGTAAGGAAGACGTGTGTGGGGGGAGGGGGGGAGGGGGGAGGGCACTGTGTGTACCCCTATATATACACTCACACAGACCATAGTGTACACTTGGGGTATTACAGGAGATGTGAGGTGGCCAGGAACAATATATTGATAATTAAGACTTCCTGTTCCTTCTCTCTCTGCCAGGAACACAGCGGTGTGTGAGAGGGCAGAGTACTCAGGCCCCCCTGGAGTTATTTCCCTACTTAATGAGAGGGAGGGGGGGGGAGAAGAGGGGATCCACCAGGTCCTAGAACATTGTTTCTAAAACACTAAAAACTCCCCCGTTCCCCATGTCTGTCCCTCTCTCGACTGTGGCACCCCTCCCCTACTGTTCCAGCTATGTGCTCACCCACAGCCCCACCTCCGTGCTCCCCCCCACCCCCTCACATCTCGCCTCCGGCGGAGCTGGGACCGGTGTCGGCTCGCATACTTTCCCGGCCTCCATCTGAAACCATGGAAGACAGGGTGCCGACCAATCGGCAAAGAGATTGGCCAGAGAAGACTAGCTCACCTGAGATGGACCAATCAGGGCAATGTGAGGCGACGGTGCTTTAAGACAGACCAAGGAGTGTGGGATATTCAAACGGACCAGTGGGAATGGAGCTGGCAGGCCTCTGTGCCCAGTTTCAGCCAGATAGGAGCCTCAGGGTCTGGGATGACCAATGGCTCATTCTTAGGAATGCATGTTCCCCGGACCCGAGTACCCGGCTTCCCCAGTGTCCCCCAAATTTAGATTATGGCGAAAGCTTCCATTATGTGTTGGCTGGATCGAGTAGATGATGATCAGCTCTCCACACAAACAGGGCCGCTGATGGGAGGGGGGGGGGGCGGAGCTTTATCTGGTAAATGGGGAACTATGTCCCATGTGAGTCCAGGCAATACCTCTGGTCACATCAGAGCTCTGCTCCCTCCTTAAGTCTAGAACGCCGGTTCCGTGGAGCAGGGTTTTGTCTAGCAGTTTCTTCACACCCATAGCAACTCAATTTCCTGGGTGTGATTCCTGGGTGGTCCCAAGACCCTGCAGGCCTAGGGGCCAGACCAACCAGTATCCTCCTGGCTGGGGAGATGTCTCTCTACCCTCCTGGGGGAAAACAAGCTCAATATCTCTGTCAGCTTCCTGCCTTTTAAACCTCCTGTTCATCCAGGCTTCTGGCTTAATTGGCTGCACCTGCAGCTAGCCTCTCCAGGAGGAATTTAACTGCCTGCATGCTGGAAAGCACACTTACTGCACTACCCCAGCATACAGAGAGAGTGACTGCAAATATATATTTGCAATCTATCACCTTTAAGTATATTTAAGTCTCTTTGTAGACAAGTTGAGCTAAGACTTGGGAGGGGGCTGATTTCCTTGGGCTGCTCCCTTTTGTCTGATGTCTGTGTGTGTTCTACTAGAGTTCACACAGGCAGAGCCCCTATCTACCTTCTTATCTTTAAGGGTAAAGAAAAAAACTTCATTGACAAAAGCTTCTCCCATTCAGAGACCCTAAAAATGTAATGTAATTAATCTCCAGGGAAACAAAAACAGCCAGATCTGTGCTATTAGCATGTCTATATACCTTAGACTGTTTTAAAGTCTTTACAAAGTGTTTTTATTCTGGGCGACTTACATTGGATTGCACTTTATAATGGGCGCATTGAAGAAATACTCTTTCAAATGGGATTTTATTTGGGGGGTTGTCACGGTAACTAGTGATAGGTTATAATAATACACACCAAAATATCTGGGTTGAATTGAACACGACTTAGATATAATAAATATAGTTTATTCCTTTAAGAAGGTGAAAACAAGATATACAAATAACAGGCAAAATATAGACACTTAAGGGGTTGGACAAGAAAGCAATCAGGATACAGTATTGGCAATTTCTTCCACAATACAGGTTCAGATGTAGACATCACGAAAAGACACGAAGAACACGAATCACTCAGAGTATAGGATGGACACTGGTTTATATCCAATTCCAATCCTATACTTTATTATTGAGTGCAGGCCATTGGAGAACAATTACCTGCACCCAATCTCTCCTGGCCACCTCACCTGAGGGGCATCGTAATACCTGCCCACTGGGTGGGTAATATTCTAAACAGGGGGCATATTTCCTCAGCCCCCCTCTCCTACAAGTCTGGTGTCTTCAAGTCTGGCTTTGCCAGGATACCCTTTGTCCAAGGTGTGAAGTACAACACTTAATATCAAGTACCCATGTCCTGCATTCCTGTGTGCTCGCATACACAAGCAGGGAGGGGGAGTCTTTGATCAGGAGTTTATGATCGACCATTTGTCTCCCATCCTGATCATTAACATTACATATGGGCTCTGAGTTTTCATACCAGACCCAAAATACAATTTATACTTTAATACCTTCACATATTAAAATAATCTGTTCTGCTGGGCCCAGTGGGCTGACACTTGCCAATCCCTCATGCCGGAGGGGACTCTCCATGGTGGCCAAGTTTCAGCTCTCTGCGACCCCCAGAACCGGAGATACACAAATGTAGTTTAAAACTCTTATTACTTTAATACAGGATTCTCCGCTTAAAAATCAATCTCTGCTTTTCACTCTTTTCCCATTGAAATCAACGGGCTCCGCCGCTATGGGCTTTCAATGGAGCAACTCCGCCGTTGAAGTCAATGGGTTCCGCCGCCATAGACTTTCAATGGGGCAACTCCGCCATTGAAGTCTATGATGCTTCTCCGCCATAGCCTTTCAATGGAGTAACGCCGCCATTGGAGTCTATAGGGAAAATCACAGTTCTTGGCAATTGCCCATACTCCGTCTTGTTGTCGGAGAGGGCTGGAAATGGGCATGCGGTCATGCCGGAGCAGTGACTACATGCGGTCCCTCATTCTCGGACCCGGTGGTGGTCGTGTGTGGGGGTTCCTAGGGGTTAGAGGCAACAAGAATTTTATTTCTGGGTGCCCTAGAACCTATGGTTCCCACGCCAATTGTAGGTGAACTTGACCTCAGTGAAAAAAGCTTGTTTTAAAGACATTGTATCCGCTCTTGCGGTCTGCGATTTGGATGGCTGCCAACCTGTTCCTGGAGGTCAGCGTCGAGGAATCCTCATTGAAGTAAATAGCCCCATTGACTTACAATGGGAAACCGCCGCTTCTCCTCTCGGACGCCATCTGCTGGTCTTCGCAGGAAACAGGCCCAAAACCGCCAGATCTGCCATTGGAATGCATGGAGCTACAATGGCGACCTATGGGAGGCTGCAAAATGGAGCCTGAAAAGGCAGGAAAAGGAAACAAAGGGCTATAAACACTGAATTAACATTAACCCCTTCCCTCCCACATCAATCCCAGTGTATGTGTTGGTGCAAACACGGGAATGAGAACAATACACTTTTACAGGGGAATATACATTTGGATTCTGAAGCAGGGTAAGAAACACATTACTGGACCGCAGTCCAGTTAACCCCTTGCTTCCCAAGTGAGAGCAGGGGGTGGCCAAATGGGGTGTAACCCCTTTAATACCGGGCCAAACCCCCTCTCCCATGACAGGGGTAAAAAGTAAAAATGATTTGTTCGGTGCTTCGCAGGCTAAGAGAAATTAAAACAATGGAACTTCTTACGGCAAAATTGGCCCAAAAAATGGACAAGTTCCATAAAACATGGGAAATATGGCCAGGCGTGTAATAAACTCCTAAAGAAGGAACTAAGATACTTAAAAAGCTAGGAGGCACCCTACACTCCCCCACCCCTCCCCCCTCCTGTCCCCCCCCTTCTCTTTTTCTTCTCCTCTTTACTCCCCCCTATCTTACCACTAACAGAGGTACATGAGGAAGCGGCGGCTTCCCCACTAGAACACAAAAGGTGGGAACATGTGAATAACTAACCATAAGCGCATTCACATACACATCTACCTAAATAAAGAAAATAGACAGTTGACGTCTATTGTATCCCACACAAACATCAATGTTCCCCTAATATATGTACAGCAAAGTTTATTATATGTTGTGCACACGAAAGAAATTAAAAAAAAAAAAAATTGAAACAAAAAAAAAATGATTTGTTCGGGGGAGGGGAGCGCTGACTGATTGTGGGGGGGGGGGGGGTTAGAGGAAGTACCTGTCCCCTAACAGTTAAGTGCTCTGACCTCACTGACCGTCCGCTCTCTGACCTCACTGACCGTCCGCTCTCTGACCTCACTGACCGTCCGCTCTCTGCTTGCATTTAGACAGAGGGGGTCAGAGTGTCCGTGAACATCCTGTCTGAACAGAAGGGGACGCCGCTGCTCTTTGGGGTCAGGCAGAAGGAGTCTGTGGTGTCTTTCCAAGTCCCGCTCACCCTACGAGGGCTGTAAGTATCACCCCCCCCCTGCTAATGCACACAGGTGTGCGGGCCACCCTCTGACCTGTACAGAGGGGTAGTGTATTGAAGGAGGGTCACTCTCTTAGCTGAAATACCAGTGCACCCCTCTATGAGTTTCCCTGATTAGATTGTAAGCTCTTTAGGGCAGGGACTCCTCCCAATGTCTGCGTTTTATTCAGTGTACATACCCCCAGTTTCCATATTATGTCTTTCTTACTCTGTGTGTAAAGCCCTGCACACCCTGCTAGGGTCTCTCGCACGCCACCACACGCACCCTGCTAGGGTCACTCTCACGCCACCACACGCACCTTGCTAGGGTCACTCTCACGCCACCACACGCACCCTGCTAAGGTCTCTCGCACGCCACCACACGCACCCTGCTAGGGTCACTCTCACGCCACCACACGCACCCTTCTAGGGTCTCTCGCACGCCACCACACGCACCCTTCTAGGGTCTCTCGCACGCCACCACACGCACCCTGCTAGGGTCACTCTCACGCCACCACACGCACCCTGCTAGGGTCTCTCGCACGCCACCACACGCACCCTGCTAGGGTCCCTCGCACGCCACCACACGCACCCTGCTAGGGTCACTCTCACGCCACCACACGCACCCTGCTAGGGTCTCTCGCACGCCACCACGCGCACCCTGCTAGGGTCACTCTCACGCCACCACACGCACCCTGCTAGGGTCTCTCGCACGCCACCACACGCACCCTGCTAGGGTCACTCTCACGCCACCACATGCACCCTGCTAGGGTCTCTCGCACGCCACCACACGCACCCTGCTAGGGTCACTCTCACGCCACCACACGCACCCTGCTAGGGTCTCTCGCACGCCACCACACGCACCCTGCTAGGGTCACTCGCACGCCACCACATGCACCCTGCTAGGGTCTCTCGCACGCCACCACATGCACCCTGCTAGGGTCTCTCGCACGCCACCACACGCACCCTGCTAGGGTCTCTCGCACGCCACCACACGCACCCTGCTAGGGTCCCTCGCACGCCACCACACGCACCCTGCTAGGGTCTCTCGCACGCCACCACACGCACCCTGCTAGGGTCTCTCGCACGCCACCACACGCACCCTGCTAGGGTCACTTGCACGCCACCACACGCACCCTGCTAGGGTCACTCTCACGCCACCACACGCACCCTGCTAGGGTCACTCTCACGCCACCACACGCACCCTGCTAGGGTCACTCGCACGCCACCACACGCACCCTGCTAGGGTCACTCTCACGCCACCACACGCACCCTGCTAGGGTCACTCTCACGCCACCACACGCACCTTGCTAGGGTCACTCTCACGCCACCACACGCACCCTGCTAGGGTCACTCTCACGCCACCACACGCACCTTGCTAGGGTCACTCTCACGCCACCACACGCACCCTGCTAAGGTCTCTCGCACGCCACCACACGCACCCTGCTAGGGTCACTCTCACGCCACCACACGCACCCTGCTAGGGTCACTCTCACGCCACCACACGCACCCTGCTAGGGTCACTCTCACGCCACCACACGCACCCTGCTAGGGTCTCTCGCACGCCACCACACGCACCCTGCTAGGGTCACTCTCACGCCACCACACGCACCCTGCTAGGGTCTCTCGCACGCCACCACACGCACCCTGCTAGGGTCACTCGCACGCCACCACACACCCTGCTAGGGTCTCTCGCACGCCACCACATGCACCCTGCTAGGGTCACTCTCACGCCACCACATGCACCCTGCTAGGGTCTCTCGCACGCCACCACACGCACCCTGCTAGGGTCACTCGCACGCCACCACACACCCTGCTAGGGTCTCTCGCACGCCACCACACGCACCCTGCTAGGGTCACTCTCACGCCACCACACGCACCCTGCTAGGGTCACTCTCACGCCACCACACGCACCCTGCTAGGGTCACTCTCACGCCACCACACGCACCCTGCTAGGGTCACTCTCACGCCACCACACGCACCCTGCTAGGGTCGCTCTCACGCCACCACACGCACCCTGCTAGGGTCACTCTCACGCCACCACACGCACCCTGCTAGGGTCTCTCGCACGCCACCACACGCACCCTGCTAGGGTCACTCTCACGCCACCACACGCACCCTGCTAGGGTCACTCTCACGCCACCACACGCACCCTGCTAGGGTCACTCTCACGCCACCACACGCACCCTGCTAGGGTCTCTCGCACGCCACCACACGCACCCTGCTAGGGTCTCTCGCACGCCACCACACGCACCCTGCTAGGGTCACTCGCACGCCACCACACACCCTGCTAGGGTCTCTCGCACGCCACCACATGCACCCTGCTAGGGTCACTCTCACGCCACCACATGCACCCTGCTAGGGTCACTCTCACGCCACCACATGCACCCTGCTAGGGTCACTCTCACGCCACCACATGCACCCTGCTAGGGTCACTCTCACGCCACCACACGTACCCTGCTAGGGTCACTCTCACGCCACCACACGCACCCTGCTAGGGTCACTCTCACGCCACCACACGCACCCTGCTAGGGTCACTCTCACGCCACCACATGCACCCTGCTAGGGTCACTCTCACGCCACCACACGCACCTTGCTAGGGTCACTCTCACGCCACCACACGCACCCTGCTAGGGTCACTCTCACGCCACCACACGCACCCTGCTAGGGTCACTCTCACGCCACCACACGCACCCTGCTAGGGTCTCTCGCACGCCACCACACGCACCCTGCTAGGGTCTCTCGCACGCCACCACACGCACCCTGCTAGGGTCTCTCGCACGCCACCACACGCACCCTGCTAGGGTCTCTCGCACGCCACCACACGCACCCTGCTAGGGTCTCTCGCACGCCACCACACGCACCCTGCTAGGGTCACTCTCACGCCACCACACGCACCCTGCTAGGGTCACTCTCACGCCACCACACGCACCCTGCTAGGGTCTCTCGCACGCCACCACACGCACCCTGCTAGGGTCTCTCGCACGCCACCACACGCACCCTGCTAGGGTCTCTCGCACGCCACCACACGCACCCTGCTAGGGTCTCTCGCACGCCACCACACGCACCCTGCTAGGGTCTTTCGCACGCCACCACACGCACCCTGCTAGGGTCTCTCGCACGCCACCACACGCACCCTGCTAGGGTCTCTCGCATGCCACCACACGCACCCTGCTAGGGTCTCTCGCACGCCACCACACACGCACCCTGCTAGCGCCACGCGCACGCCACCACGCGCACAACGCTAGGGTCACACACACCACACACGCTGAGTCCTTTCTTCTCACAATCTCTATTTCTGGTTAGGTACCAGCGTAATTACCAGTATAAGGATGTGGGGCGTACGCTGTGCCAGCCGCCGACTCATAGAGAGTCAGAGATGCAGTTTTTCTACGTGGACGTTTCCACGCTGTCTGAGAAGAACGCCACATACCGCCTGCGTGTCAGCCGCGTGGGGAACTTCGTACTACGGTGAGCTACGGGAGAGAGCGCCACTGTTATTTGTGAGTGGGGATATAAAATGGCTGCTTAGGAAATAAACCACTTTTCAGACTTAATGTTCCTGAGAGGTGGGGACTGATCAGATGGGGCTATATGAAAATGGGAAATAATAAATACATGTGCATCTATATGTAACCCCGTGTCATGTACTCACACTGCCCCCTGTATGAGGATCTCATACACACTCACACTGCCCCCTGTGTGAGCTCACACACACTCACACTGCCCCCTGTATTATGTGCTCATACACACTCACACAGTCCCCTGTGGGAGGTGCTCACTCACACTGCCCCTTGTGCTATGTGCTCATACACACTCACACAGTCCCCTGTGTGAGGTGCTCATACACACTCACACTGCCCCCTGTATTATGTGCTCATACACACTCACACTGCCCCCTGTATTATGTGCTCATACACACTCACACTGCCCCCTGTATTATGTGCTCATACACACTCACAGTGCCCCCTGTATTATGTGCTCACACACTCACACTACCCCCTGTGTTAGGAGCTCACACACACTCAAACTGCCCCCTGTGTGAGGAGCTCACACACACTCACACTGCCCCCTGTGTGAGGAGCTCACATACACTCACACTGCCCCCTGTGTGAGGAGCTCACATACACTCACACTGCCCCCTGTGTGAGGAGCTCACACACACTCACACTGCCCCCTGTGTGAGGAGCTCACACACACTCACACTGCCCCCTGTGTGAGGAGCTCACACACACTCACAATGCCCCCTGTGTGAGGAGCTCACACACACTCGCACTGCCCCCTGTGTGAGGAGCTCACACACACTCACACTGCCCCTTGTGCTCCCGGTTCTGTCATTTTATTTCCTGCAAAAAGACTGTGTGTGTTTGTTTTATATATTCCTGGACGTCCCATGGCAGTGGTCAATAATGGGTTAAATCCCGCCCTCTAGCTGAGATAGGGCAGAAACAATCTGTGATTTAGGGGTAGTTGTGGCTGCTCTTAAATAAAGGATAATCCCGCCATTACCCCGACCTGTCTGTGATATGTCGTTATTTATGTATGTACAGCTTATGGTACCAGCCCTATGTATGTTATTCGTAAAGTATGTAAAACAGGGATGTACTATTCTGTTCAAGTGGGTGGACCTGCAGGGGATAACTCTCTCTTGCAAAAGGAGCTGTAATCACATAGGAGTTTGGTATTGTAGGCCTGGACACTGGGATGGGATTAGGCCTGGACACTGGGATGGGATTAGGCCTGGACACTGGGATGGGATTAGGCCTGGACACTGGGATGGGATTAGGCCTGGACACTGGGATGGGATTAGGCCTGGACACTGGGATGGGATTAGGCCTGGACACTGGGATGGGATTAGGCCTGGACACTGGGATGGGATTAGGCCTGGACACTGGGATGGGATTAGGCCTGGACACTGGGATGGGATTAGGCCTGGACACTGGGATGGGATTAGGCCTGGACACTGGGATGGGATTAGGCCTGGACACTGGGATGGGATTAGGCCTGGACACTGGGATGGGATTAGGCCTGGACACTGGGATGGGATTAGGCCTGGACACTGGGATGGGATTAGGCCTGGTCACTGGGATGGGATTAGGCCTGGTCACTGGGATGGGATTAGGCCTGGACACTGGGATGGGATTAGGCCTGGACACTGGGATGGGATTAGGCCTGGACACTGGGATGGGATTAGGCCCATTGTTGAGGAACCAGGGAGAGGTCGACCCCCTGCTGAGTGGATTTGCTCTGCAAGAAACCTGCAAACCCTGGGGTTGTATCTGTCTTGTATGGCTAGGTCCCCGCTGCAGCCGGCGGTGCGTGCGGCGGCATGCACGCCTCTCACCAGCCCCATACCTCCTCAATAGCAGTCCCCAGTGACGCCTCTCTTCCTGGCTCACTGCATACTGTGACGCGTCAGCTGGCAGGGAATGTACTGGCGACGCGTCACATGGTGCGTCAGTGAGCCAATCAGAGACTGGATCCACAGAGAAGGAAAAGGCAAGAGAAATACAGAAACTTCTGTTATAAAGACTTTGGAGTCTGTGTGTTCACAAACACACACACACACACGAAACAGAAAATGTGTGACATGGCCGCGCACCCCCCCTAACGGGGGGGGGGCCTTGGCCATGCCCACCCGGCCCATTTTGGCCACGCCCCCCATGCCTAAAAGCGCTGTGCATGCGCCGCCAGGACACCAGGTGCACGTGCAGTGGGACCTTAGCCTTACACTGTGGAGGGGAATTCTGTGGGCATTGTCCTGTATCTGCCTACATCCTGTAGACTATGCAAAGAATAGAAATGACCATATTTGGGCTTCCTAGCCCACCTTCAATCCCAGTAATCTCATCAAACTGGTCTGAGGCTGTGTGCAGAGACCAGGACTATTGTTCCTACCCAGACTGGCTGACGTCTCCCTGATTGGGACAGGAGTATAAATACTCCTTCTCCCCAGTCTCAACTGAGTCATTCTGGACCTGATAGTGAAGACTGTGTGCTGAAAGAGATGACAGTCAGCAGAAGGGAACTGAGGAGACCCAGTGCAGGGGTCTGGAGCATGCGGTGTTGCTGCCGTCTGTGTGTGCAGCGGTGGCTGGAGCTGTTTGGAGTGAAGCGATGCTGGGGAATTTAAAACTGATAGCCATCGGAGAGCAAGGCAGTGCTGCCCATACTACAGAGTACAGTGGTGCAAGTTGGAAACGTGTATCAGGGTAAGGTTCCGTTTGGAGGTCCCCGCACCTAGGACTTTAGGTTGTTCCCCCAGTTGGGTGAGTTTGTGTGTGTTTTATGTACTGGAAATGTGTGGAAACTTTTTCCAATAAATTCACTTTTGTTCAACTCTGCAGTTCTGTCTCGTGTACTGATCACTGGTGTAATTGTACTGGTGTACTGATCCCTGGTGTAATTGTACTGATCCCTGGTGTAATTGTACTGGTGTACTGATCCCTGGTGTAATTGTACTGATCCCTGGTGTAATTGTACTGGTGTACTGATCCCTGGTGTAATTGTACTGGTGTACTGGTCCCTGGTGTAATTGTACTGGTGTACTGATCCCTGGTGTAATTGTACTGGTGTACTGGTCCCTGGTGTAATTGTGCTGGTGTACTGATCCCTGGTGTAATTGTACTGGTGTACTGATCCCTGGTGTAATTGTACTGGTGTACTGGTCCCTGGTGTAATTGTACTGGTGTACTGGTCCCTGGTGTAATTGTGCTGCTGTACTGATCCCTGGTGTAATTGTACTGGTGTACTGGTCCCTGGTGTAATTGTACTGGTGTACTGGTCCCTGGTGTAATTGTGCTGCTGTACTGATCCCTGGTGTAATTGTACTGGTGTACTGGTCCCTGGTGTAATTGTGCTGGTGTACTGATCCCTGGTGTAATTGTGCTGGTGTACTGATCCCTGGTGTAATTGTCCGGGAGTCCCGTAACACAACCCTTTAACAGTAGAATATTATAAATGGTCACACCCCTCCTTTCCAGGTAGTCACAGACGCACTCGCCATCAGGTGGGTCCTGGAAAGCGGAGAAGTTGTAGCAATAATTCCGTTCTAGCCTTTGGCATCATGCTGCAAGGTCAGCCATGGCAATCACCTATATCGCCAGACCTATCTCGGGGCCCGAGTCAGCATCCCAAGCCAGAGAAATGATCTTTGATGGCGGTTGAGCGGAGCATGCTGCAGAGAAAACGATGATCTCACAAGGTCATAGAGACCCTTATGGCAGCAAGGAAAGCAAACGCATCGCAAGTTTATTACAGGGTTTGGAATCGCTTCTTCATATGGCGCAACCACCCATATAATCTATACTAGAATGTCTGGAAAAGGGATTCGGTATCAACACTCTAAAAGTGCCAAGTAATGGCTCAATCAGCTAGATAGACAATTGGCATCAATAGATCTAGTCATGCGCTTCTTCCAAGCTGTGCGCAAAATCAAGCTACAATTCCGAAATCCTGTCCCACCGTGGTGTGGACCATTTGTCCTAGATGCATTGGCAAAAATACCGTTCAAACCTCTTCTGCAATCATCAGATATGGACCTTACCCTAAAGACAGTGTTTCTTGTGGCAGTAGCTTCAGCATGAAGACATAGCGAGCAACAGGGGTTGTCAATTAAAGACACATTTTTACCCTTCCACCAGGATAAGGGGTTCTGAGACCAGTGTGTCAGTTTCTGCCAAAAGTTATTTCTGTTTTCCATCTCAACCAAGAAATAATACTACCCTCATTTTGTCTGGATCCAGTCGGTGACGAGGAAAAAGCACTTCACACGTTGGACGTGGTAAGATGTCTGAAGCAATATTTTCATAGATCAAAGACCTTCAGAAAGTCGGATAGACTTTTTGTCCACCCTTCAGGAGCAATAAGGGGGCAGGTGGCCTCCAAGGCAAACATAGGTCATTAGATACTAAGTGGGAGAACTAAGGCTTATTCCATTCAAGGAAGACAGGCTCGAGAAGGTCTGAGAGCTCTTTCTACCAGATCGATGGCCGCATCATGGGCAGTGAAAGCTCAGACATCACCCACGGATCTGTGCAGGGCAGCAGTCTTGTCCTCAATCAACACGTTTTATAAGATATTATCACTGGGACGTGGAAGTGCCAGCACATTTTCACCACAAAGTTCTGCAGTCTTTTGTGGCTATGAGTAAATAAGAGCCGTTTTGCAGTATTTATGGCTTGTGGTGTAATTTATTTCCCTCCATTTATTCTGGTACAGCTTGTGCACTTCCCATTGGTGACAACTGCTGTCATGGAACAGAAATACCCCTGTCTGCCTTTTCTGTTCAGCCCCCCTCTCCCTTGGCAGTTCTGCTTGCTAGCTGTACGTGGATTTACTTTCCTTGCAGTTTACTCCCAGTGCAGATGGAATGGATACATTAAGTAGCCCTTTTCCTTCCAAGCTGTCACACCCCTGGTTGCTCTGGCAACATCTCCAGTCCTCCAGTTAATGGACTTTCCCATTTTCTCCCCTGTCTTTTTGCTGACAGTAGTGCAGTCTCACTCCATTTTAGTGTGACCCTTGCCCCTCACTTCCTTTTCCACCATTACCTCTGGATGAGTGAGCACTGCTGTAAACTCCTGTACTGGTAGGATTATCTTTTCACCTGCCATTAACTACCAAGCACACACAGAGAGACACTATCCCAACATCTACATCTCTACACAAGTACCTGTTTTTTACCCTGCTTTCCACAAATAAAGTAAAGAAAAGAAACAGACTGGTTGTGCTTGGAAAAGAGGGCTGAGTTGACGCTATCTGGGCTAAATCATCTACATATGACCCTGGCTTTCAGAATAACTGCCGTGGGACAACCAGGGAAAGTGAAAATGACTATCATACTTCCTGTAATTTTAATTTCCTGGATTGTCTCCATGGCAGAGTACACCAATCCCATCCCTTCATTAGGGGAGCTATATCAATAGTGTAAGATTATATTTTTCAGCTTTGAACCTACAAGACTACCTGGAAAGTACAGGTGTGACCATTTATAGGACCTCCTACAGGTAGAAGTTGTTTCTGTCCTATATCAGTTAGAGGGTGGGACTTAACCCATTGGTGGTCCCTGCCAAGGAGACTATCCAGGACATAAAAACGATGGTAAGTAGAATACCAATTTTCACTTATATCATCATCTTCAGCGCTTATTCTCTTAATCTCTCTTGGAATCCAGTCGTGTACCATCTTTGTCCGATGATGGTAATTTTTTCTTGTGTTGTGTCCGGCCCACCCCCATTTTAATTTCTTGTCCGGAAAACATCAATGGATGGGAATTTTTTTCAAATGAAATCAACAGGAGAATGAAGATGGGATGGAGACATTTGGAAGGTAGAAGACAATCTTTTAAGGGAACGTCCCACTATGCCTTTAGAGGGAAACTTTTTGACCCGTGTATCCTGGCCGTGCTCACGTTTGGATGTGACCCATGTATCCTGCCCGTGCTCACACATGGATGTGACCCGTGTATCCTGCCCGTGCTCACGTATGGATGTGACCTGTGTATCCTGCCCGTGCTCACGTATGGATGTGACCTGTGTATCCTTCTCGTGCTCATGTATGGATGTGACCCGTGTATCCTGCCCGTGCTCACGTATGGATGTGACCCGTGTATCCTGCCTGTGCTCACTTATGGATGTGACCCGTCTATCCTGCCCGTGCTCATGTATGGATGTGACCCGTGTATCCTGCCTGTGCTCACGTATGCATGTGACCCATGTATCCTGCCCGTGCTCACGTATGGATGTGACCCGTGTATCCTGCCCGTGCTCACGTATGGATGTGACCTGTGTAATCCTTCTCGTGCTCACGTATGGATGTGACCCGTGTATCCTGCCCGTGCTCACGTATGGATGTGACCCGTGTATCCTGCCCGTGCTCATGTATGGATGTGACCCGTGTATCCTGCCCGTGCTCATGTATGGATGTGACCCGTGTAATCCTTCTCGTGCTCACGTATGGATGTGACTCGATATCCTGCCCGTGCTCACGTATGGATGTGACCCGTGTATCCTGTCTGTGCTCACTTATGGATGTGACCCGTGTATCCTGCCCGTGCTCACGTATGGATGTGACCCGTGTATCCTGCCCGTGCTCACGTATGGATGTGACCCGTGTATCCTGCCCGTGATCACGTATGGATGTGACCTGTGTATCCTGCCCGTGATCACGTATGGATGTGACCTGTGTATCCTGCCCGTGCTCACGTATGGATGTGACCCGTGTATCCTGCCTGTGCTCATGTATGGATGTGACTCATGTATCCTGCCCGTGCTCACGTATGGATGTGACCCGTGTATCCTGCCTGTGCTCACGTATGGATAGACCCGTGTATCCTGCCCGTGCTCACATATGGATGTGACCTGTGTAGCCTGCCCATGCTCACGTATGGATGTGAAACTTGGTCCCTTAATGCGAAGATAATTCAGAAGCTTCAGAAGATCTAATCAAGTTTGAGAAATGCATGCTGGGTATTACCCGAAGAGACAGGGAAAATAATGAATGGTTTGAAACCAAACAAAAGTCTGTGACATCATCACACGGAGGAAGAAATGAAAATGGCGATAGGCTGGACATGGCACAAGGAGAAATGACCATTGTTGGACAATGATGGAGCTCAACTGGATTCCAAAGGGAGATTAAAAGACCAAGACGACCAAAAGTAAGATGGGAGGATGGAATGAGGAATGTGTGGGAGTGACGTGGAGAAGAGAGGCTGTAACCGCAGGACCTGGGAGATCACTGGGGAGACTTCATCCAGCAGTGGGGAGACACGGCTGGAGAGGATGGGATGAGGGTGTAATGCGTATATCACCACAAACGAAGCGCGACCGCGGTGCTGAGGTAGGGGATTGGATAACGCCGACCCACAGCCATGCGGCGTGCCTAGGATGTAGAGTAGTCATTCAAGCCAGGTCAGGGTTATAGATTGGAGAATGGTTAAGGTACTTGCCAAGTTCAGGAGCGGAGATTTTCGGATCGTCGTAGTTCGTAGCCAGGTTCAGGATTGGAGAGTATCGGATAGTCGGGGTACGTAGCCAGGTTCAGGATAGGAGAATGTCGGATCGTTGGAGTACTTAGCCAAGGTCAGGATTGGAGACAGGAGAATAGTCGTACAAGCCGGATCAGGAGTGGAGAGAAGCGGAGTCCAAGGAGCCAACAGGGCTCAGGCAACAAAAGGTTAATCAGCATTCAAGGCAAGGCAAGGATTCAGGAACAAGGATGTGGCAAGGAACGGCATCACAATGACTATGCTCAGCGATGAATGATTGTAGACTGAGGGTATAAATAGGAGGAGCCTCCAATAGCCAGCCAGGGTGGAACCAGGAAGTGAGAATCGATTGGCTGCTGGTGCACACAGGTGTGTCCTAAGATGCAGCCTAATCAGGGTTGAGGGTGGAACTGCTCGCGAGCGTCATGGAAGCCAGGGGGCAGAGTTTAGAGCGTGCGTCACTCCCACGCCGATTCCTGGACCAGTCGCGCGCCGACCCGCGCGTGTCACGGAGGTAAGGGGGCGCGGCCCGACTTGCGCGTCAGCAGGGAGGCTGGCCGGACATCCACGTCGTGTGATAGCGATGGGGGCGGGGTCTGAATCCGCGGGTGGGTGAACAGAGTGTGCAAGGTCCGCACGCGCGCGTACTGGGAAAATGAAACCGCGCATCCTGGGTTTCCATCACAGAAGGCTTGTTGGGGTGAGGAGACAGTCTGCGACCGCCAGGATGGCGAATCCTCACAGAGGGAATGTGTGGGAGCGACGTGGAGAAGAGAGGCTGTAACCGCAGGAGCTGGGAGATCACTGGGGAGGCTTCATCCAGCAGTGGGGAGACACGGGCTGGAGAGGATGGGATGAGGGAATGTGTGGGAGCGACGTGGAGAAGAGTCTGTAACCGCAGGACCTGGGAGATCATTGTGTGTGTGTGTGTGTGTGTGTATATAAATGCATGTAATTTCCCAGAATCCCTTGCTGCAGTGGAAGTGCTGTGTGCTGGGTGATAATGGTGAAGGGCGGGGTTGCAGACCTGCCTTAGACATGCAGATGAGCATACAGTTATATTTGCATATTTGCTTTGCAATGGAGGGTTTTTGTCACTTTTTTTACTCACCATAACTTAACTCAGTATTATGGTATCACCCCATCCCTTAGCTTCTTTGCATACCCAGTCAATCAACCCCACACTGATGAGACCCATTAAGGTCGAAACAGCTGTCTGTGGTTGGTTTTCTGGGTATGCACCTTAACCCTGGCTGTGCTCAAAGCTGTGACCATGCAGCAAGCTTAAGCCTATAGGGAACCAGGTTAAAAATGGTTTTTGAAGCAAAAAGTGGCACTGCGTGCTCATTTGCATGTCATTTCCCAGAATCCCTTGCTGCAGTGGAAGTGCTGGGTGATAATGGTGAAGGGCGGGGTTGCAGACCTGCCTTAGACATGCAGATGAGCATACAGTTATATTTACATATTTGCATATTTGCTTTGCAATGGAGGGTTTTTGTCACTTTTTTTACTCACCATAACTTAACTCAGTATTATGGTATACCCCATCCCTTAGCTTCTTTGCATACCCAGTCAATCAACCCCACACTGATTAGACCCATTAAAGTCAAAACAGCTGTCTGTGGGTGGTTTTCTGGGTATGCACCTTAACCCTGGCTGTGCTCGAAGCTGTGACCATGCAGCAAGCTTAAGCCTATAGGGAACCATGTTAAAAATGGTTTTTGAAGCAAAAAGTGGCACTGCGTGCTCATTTGCATGTCATTTCCCAGAATCCCTTGCTGCAGTGGAAGTGCTGTGTGATAATGGTGAAGGGCGGGGTTGCAGACCTGCCTTAGACATGCAGATGAGCATACAGTTATATATATATATTATTACAATTATTATTAATCTCTCGTCTGACACATACACGGA